>NC_057763.1:10542507-10809469 GCF_010389155.1 Erigeron canadensis
GCTAGTGAATGATCCTCATAATCATATAGAAAAAGAAAATCTTAGCAAAGGAAAATCTACTCAGGATAGTGAGTCAACTAAGACTGATTCTACTACCAATGCCTCTACAGAGTCAGATTTGCACCCTTTAATTGTGCATAGACTAGAAAAGAGATTGGGTTATGATCCACAGGCTCATATGAGAGCTAGAGCAGAGATTATGGATTATGATGATTATTATGATCCAGGATCACTTAGGGATCAAATGAAAGAACGGTCAGGGTTAACTCATACATCTTCAGAGTCAGAGTCAGATTCGGATTCAGATTCAGAATATGAACCTTAGTGCTAATGATTTTTTGTTTTTGTAATGATTATAAGATAAATATGAATGTATTTGTTACATTATATTTATGATATAATATTATTGTTGCACGTTAAAATAGATAAAGATTATAAGATAAATATTAATGTAATTGTTGCATTATTATTATGATATAGTATTATTTCTTTTATGTATTTAACTATTTTATTATGTCTTGACTTATGATTTATGTTCTTTATCTTTGTATATGTCAGATGTTTGAATTGCAGATAAGCTTCAAAGGATAGGTGCATTGGACGATCTTGATGCTGAAGATGACTTAGAAAGTATCAATTGCGAAGATATGGAAGAAGGAGAGTTCATTACTTCAGAAGCTGATAGAAAAAGGTTGCTTGATATACCTTATGAATTTGATAGTGTCTTTAATGAAGATGAAGTCATTCAAGTTGAACCAATAGCTGAAGTAGAACATCTCAATCTTAATTCAATCAGAGATAGTCCAGATGAACCTAGGAATGCAGCAAATTTGAGGTTTGCTGTATCTGCAAACTTAATTGATGAAGGACATGACAATATTTTTGAGTTATACTGGAATATTTATGCTACACGAGAGATTGATCTTAGAAGATTCAATATACCTCCGGTGCAGCAAGACCCTGAGTTTATAATTGATAGAAGGATTCCGGTAATTGTAACTCGTGCTGGTTTTCATGTGGGTGGAAATTTAAAACCGTCAATGTTTTTGGGAAGTTATCTCAGACAAGGATGCACCCAAGTACTTCTCAGTGATACAAAGTTGGTTCTATGATCACAGAATCAATTTTTTTATTATCAAGAGGAAGGAGGGATGCCAGTACATGTCAATAAGTCAAAGACACTTCCACTCTCTTAGTGATTCTGACATGATAGATTTGGGAAGACGATGGTTCGTTAATCTTCAGTGTAATGGACTTGCAGATTTCTACTGGAATAGATTCAGAGATGAAAGAATTAGGAATTTCAGTGATAGAGGTCTAAAGCTAGAAGAGAGGTTGATTAAACCAATACCTTTGAAGAAGATTAAGAATCAAGATGACACATTTCGTTTTAAACAGCGAAGTATTAAATGTGTTAAAAAGTTTCCCGCTATTAGATGGGATCAAGATATGCTGACAGCGATGACGTTTTGGCAAATAGATATCAAGTCAGGCGAAGCACAGATGTTTGTTGATGATTTACAGGAACAAGTGTTGCTACGCATGTATGATCCAATGCAGGTTGTCAACTTGTCAAGAGGTGATCAGAGAAGGCTTTTGGACACACCTTGTTCAGCAGTGGAATTTTGGAGAGTTGAAGAAAGGCGCTATCGCAACATTCTCGCACATTGCTTACAAGAGAGAATTCATGCGAATAGCACAAGGCCATTGTTTAACGGATAGCTTTGAAGTTCAAAGACTTTAAAGAAATCTAGTTGCAACTGTCAAGGGGGAGTCTGTAGATGCAGATTCGTTGTGACAATCGCAACATAGATTTGATTATGGTTTATGTTTTAAGAACTACGTTTGTAATCATTTAAATAAGAACTTGTGTTGATATTTAATGATTACGTTTGAACTTCAATATTATATCTGTTTATTTTTTGTATTGTGTTTGTGTGTTATATATTGTTTTGCAGGTACAAGAACATAGAATCAAGGTTTATAAGTGTCGTAGAACACTTAAACTATGATTGGATGTTGTGTACGAGCCAAACAAAGTCAAACAAAACACCAAAGGGTCGAACCTCGTGCTGACGTCATCAACATGTAGGACTAACCTCGTGCTGACGTCAGCACGAGGTATATCGATTGGTTGCTTAATCGGGCTTAATACTTAATTAAGGCCGAGGCCCACACGATCCGATACACAACTAGTATAAATACAAGACCTAATCTACGGAATTAGGTTAATCTTAGTTAATCATTTGAAGATATTCACAAATTTACGAATTCAAGTCACTTGTTCCTTCGTGTGATCTCCTACACGAGCCACAAGTGTTGTGCATCTCCTTGGGTTGATTAATTACTCATTAATCAGCAAAATGCAATAGCAATCTAGTTATCTCAAGAGGATTCCACACTCTTGACATAACGAATCACGTCTTACTACGATCCACGCAACAATAGGATACCTTACACTTTTTCATCCGATGTCCGTTTTCGACGAGTGACCAGGCCACGAAACCGGAAGAGAGAGTAATACAACTTTGATTTTAAGCTCTAGGTCTGACCAACACCGTTAGGACCACTAAAGCGCCGCTGGATGTAGCAGGTTTATTACCAACGCCGCTGGGCACCTTGCCATCGTTGCTGGAAGCTCCAGCAGCGCATTTCGAACTTCGTTTTAAACCTTGGAAACACATTTCTAACCCCTCTCAATTATGCAACACTTATGAAGAGCTACTCAAACCTCCGTTAGCACATCGAGATCACCGAAAAAATACTAAAAGGAATCAGAAAATACCAAAAAGAAAAGAAGATGGAGACGCATCCATGGATCTCCATCTAATGGAGACGACTCAAGTCTTTGAATATTCAACATCATTCAAGTCGCTCCACAAATGCCATATTCAACAACTATCATGCAATTTAAGATCCGGGAAGTTTCGTTAATCCTTTTTCTTTTACATTTTACGTGTTTTTCCTATTTCCCTTTATTTTCATTGTCTAGTACAATGAGGACGTTGTACAATTTAAGTGTGGGGGGATGGAATAAGAAAAACCTTGGTCTAATCGCTTGATTTCAACAAGTTTTCTACTACTTATTTCATGCAAATTTAAGTTTTTAAGCGTCTGAAAACTATTTTGAGAATATAAACTTTGCAAGTAGACAAAAGATGACAATAATTAAGCGATATTAGCTTGGTAGGATGAACGGTTAGTTAGAATTGTTAGCTTAACTTTAGATTTGTGGTTGTTCATGCTTCTAACTGGATTAGAGCTTAGACTGAAACTGTATGCGAATATGTTTGTCATAGCACACTTAACCGGACTTTAATATGCCTAGCAATTAGAGCTTTCTAGTCATTAGTATAGGTGTATTAAGTGGACTTAATTATACGTGCTTGTGTAGGAACTAGTTTAGACGTATGGTTCACCTTAATTCTTACACTATTAATTGTGAACTAGTTGCATGCAGAGTAGGAGGATGAGTAATTTGGGGTCTCTGATAATATCTATTGCATGAATAATGTAGTAAATCTTAAGAAAGGCAATCAGTGGACTAATAAAAAGAGTTCAAAGAACTATTAACGAGTATAATCTATACGCATCAAGTTATGTTGCTCTGCGCGTAGGGAACCACCGACCTGTCACCGCTATCTTGATGTGAACTTTTAGTTGAGTTATGTCGCTCTACGCATAGGGAACCACCGATCTGTCACCACTGTCTCAACTATTAAAGAAAATATTGTATGACTGCTTTAATATGTAGTTAGTGAGCATGACTGTAGTGTGAGGGTATGTCTAAGCAGTGACTCACAAGTACACAAACTAACGAAGTATAAATGCTTTGCTAGTAGCTAGTAATTCTGATTGCTATACGAACTTTAAATTAAGTGCTTAACTAGTCAGCAGAAGGTAGTAAGATTGAGCTGTAAGACATGTGGAAGTATAAAACTGTTTTTTAGAGGTATTAACATGAATAAAAAGTTACCTTTTAGTTTTGATTGACCAATTATGTCGCCTCTAGCTATGGCTTACTGATTTTGTCTAAAGCTTTCTCAAATCATTTTGCATGAACTACTCTTAAATTGTTTAATAAAGTAGAATAATGCTCACCATTGATTTATTTTCTTGGACTATTTACTTGAGGACAAGCAAAGAGTTAAGTGTGGGGGTATATGATGAGCGTCCATTTTGTGATTATTTCCTATATCATTACGTCGTGTTTTGATGCTTCAATGAGTCTAAAAATGTGAACTTTTGGTACTTAATGGGATGACATGTTATGATAGGCTCACAAGGCGTGCAAGTGAAGGCAAACGTCTCTACTCAAATTAACACGAAGCCACAAGACTTTTGGACGAAGACTAGCAAGCGGAAGATGAAAAATTCGAGGCCAACATAAAGCAAACGACCAAGTGTTAGTAATTTGGGCGTAACTTCTTCATACGAACTTCGTTTCTGATAAATAAGTTATCCACAAAAAGGCGAGAAAAAGATCTACAACTTTGATGTTGATGTCCAGGACCAGCGCCGCTCACATCAAGATCTAGCGCCGCTAGAAGTAATCTTGAAGCCAACCAGTGGAGCTGGAAGCCAGCCAGCGCCGCTGGGACTTCTACTAGCGCCGCTCCCAAGGTCGGTTGAGCTTGGGTTTATCCGAAAACCTATAAATACCCCTCTAAAACCCTAGGTCCGGAACATACTTCCTCGAGATGACTTTAGGGACTGTTCTAGGGTATTTTCATCAGATCTAAATCCTCGTAACACCTCCATATCATCCGGAAGATCAAGCATCGATTCTCTACAACATAATCATCAATCAATTCTCTATTTCATTGTTGATACATTATGTTTCATATATTACTGATTGTGATTTTTCTTCTATTATGAATAGCTAGATATTTAATCATCTACTGAGATGACGTGACATGATTATGTGATGGTTGCATGTAGATACACTTAACGTTTTGTCGTGATCTTGATATACTTAATCCTTGTTATTTATTGTTGAATTGTTGGTTGCGTATGCATGCTTGTAATGGTATCATTGGTGTGCCTTCATGATCTTGATTGTCTAAGGTTTAGATAATTGGCTTTATGTCATGGACTGGTAAAGAATAATTCAGTAGTAATAGGATTAAGTGTATTAATGGATTGGTAATTCGATAGACAAGATTGTTATTTAAATAGTTAAACAAGCTAATTGGTTAGACAACTATAGGTGGACAAGGTGGTACTCACACTTGTAGCTAATCGGTTAGGGGATTTGGGTAGGACATACGGATTTGTTAGCGGAAAGGGTGGTACCCACGTGACCAAGTCTAGTGGCTTATTTAGATCTCAACTATTGTATTGAATAGTGCAACCTGAAACATGTCATGGATCTGAATCGAAGTAGATGATCTTTTAGATAAGTTGTTTCTAAATCAAAATCTTTTCGTTGTGTCTTCCGACACGGTCTGCCCCGGTAATACCGGATTCCACTGGGCAACGTGACAATTTGTGACAACCGTCATCTGAGCGTATTTTCTAAAGTACTTTTCCAGCCATTTTAGTTCGTTTTGTTTATGTACGTGGTTATACTTTCAGACCTTATTGATGGAATAAATGGAATCGTGTTTATTTTGGGTTTTATGAGCATTTAGGATTTAGAAATACTGTACCTGGACTCAAGAATAGGAGGAATACTAGTTGTCTTGTGGAAATGCCAAATTAAGTGAAATACTTAAAATTTAATCAATTTTAGATTCAATAAATAGATATTGACATGTTTATATCCATTGGAAAGCTATTGAAAAGTTACATCCAAATATGTCGACAAAATAAATTTACGGGTCACAGTTTTTGTAACAACCGTACTTTTAATATTATATATGTGCTAGTTAGGTTGTCTACGTTCCCACAAGCCATAGTTATACTTGAAGCTAGTAGGTAATGCCCCAAATTAGTAATCTAAAGCCAATGATATGTTATAAGATTTACATAATGAAAATACCTCGGAACAAAAATTTTTAGAGGTAATTAATCGATACGATAATAATAACTTAAGTCTCACAAATTGAGATACCAATCAAGATTCCTATGGAATGCCCAACAAATCAAAAATAAAACCAAATCAAGAAGATATGATCATGATAAATAAAATTTTCAACTAAAAATATAATTGGAAGTATTATGTACGTAAAAGCGTCGAAAACTTAATAAGTAAGCATAGAAGCTTAAAAATTAATACAAATTTACAACCAATGACCTATGTAACCAACTAAAAATACAAAAATATATCCATACACATAAATATACATGACTTATACACAAAGATACATATTCCTAACTAAAACAACCAAATACTTACATTTAACTAACTAAACACTTACAAAACAAATACAAAATTTACATACACTTACACTTATGCTTATACAACAATTTTTATAAAAAAATAAAAGCCAAAAACCCCTTCATTTCCCCCCTTTGAGGCCGGCCCCCCCTTACCCCTCTCACACTCTCATTTTGAATTCACATAACACTCATTTCTCACTCTTGGAACTCACACATTTCACACACCTTTCACTCTTTTCACACACAAGGTTATTCTCTCTCAAAAACCTTTCTTTCTCCCTCCTTTTTCTCTTCATTTTTGGCAGCCACAAAGTGGGTAAGAACACCCACAAAACTCATCTAAACACTAGCTAATAATAAGGTTTAAGTTAGGCTAAGCAAGGGTTGGATTAGGCTATAGATTAAGGGGAATTTTGAGGTTAAAACAAGGGTATTCTTGGAGCTTAAAGGCCACGAAAATCTGCCCTTTTTCCATCTCCAAAAAGTGTTCTTCAAGGGTATAATCTTCATCTCTTTACTTGCTTAATCTTGTTTATGTTCATATTAAAAAGGTTTCATCAAAAGATTTTATTTTCTTTATGTTTTCTTTATGAAACTTCAAGTTTCCTTTCAAATATACACTTAATGAGGGCAAAGTTGATATGGTTTTTCTTCTCATGCTCATGCATGTTGAATCTATGAAGAAAAGTCCAAGGATTCGACTAGTTTAAGACCCAAAAGTGTGATTGTGTGTTTAATAGGCTTTGATATGGTTTTTCCTTTAAAAGATGGTTATATTCATACATATTATGAAGGTAATATTTCTGGAAATATTTATAAAAATATAGATTTTATTGATAAAGTGTTGGATCTATGAAAGTTAACATCAAAAAGGTGGATATGTGTTGATTAGTTGTAAAGTAACTTTTTATATAAAAAGATGAACATTTTTTATATAATATTTATGTATATATTTCTGGAAAATTCCATAAAAATACATTTTTATGTTGATGGATTTTTGTTGGATAAAGATTGTTGTTAAAAATGATGAGATGATTACATGCATGCTAGATTTAAGAAAGTTGGATTGTTGTTTGGATTGTGAGATGAAGCTAGGCTTGTCATAAGTGAAAAATGTGTTAATATTAAGGTTAATATTCTGGAAAAATTATGGTAATGACAAAAATACGATTATGGAACCAAACAAGGCAAAATAGGCTTGAAATCGAAAACCGAAAGCTTGTAAAAATGCACTTTTAGCACCTACTTGCACCAAAATCAAATAACCAAGAAAATATCACAAAGTTACTGTGAAATATTGATATTAATATTACAAAACTCAACTTGGTTGGTTCAAGACAATAACAAGCTTAAAAATCACTTTTTCGGGTCAAATAATCACCACCCGAAAGCACAAAATTGCACATAGCACACCACCACCACAATCACGACTTAGAACATCAAAATATGATGGATATTCTGGAAAAAAAATGAAATAAGAACAAAAATATCTTTTGAAGCACTTAATTTGGTTGAGAAATGAGGCAAAAATCACTATTTCGGTAAACGATTTTCATATTTAAAAGTCCTCAAATTATAAGGACACAAGAGAGGTTGAATAGTTATAAATTTTATTGATAAAAGGTGCCTAGAAAGGCCTGGAATTATTGGAAAAAAACCCTTGTGGTGATTTCTAAGTGTTTTTATGAATTAATGAATTTAAAAGGGATTTAAAGGATAATTAAATCAATAATAAATCATATAAATCATGAACTTGGACAAATTCACATAACCAATGATAAAATAACTCAAACCTACTGTATAAAAATAATTACAAGAAAAGAACCAAGTTTCATATGACTTAAGAATAAATAACTAAGTTAAAATCACTAATTAATCACTATTATTAAATAAATAATAATAAAGCTTGAATAAATATATAAAAAATAACATTACAAGTTTAAAAGCATAATAATCAGTAGATAATCACAATATATTTATCTATAAATTTTAAAGGTAATTTAAGAACCTAAAAATAATTATAAAGAATTATTTAATTAATTAATGAATAAATGGAATAAATAATTAGTTAAATAATAATAAATCAAGGAAATTAATATAAATCAGAAAATATATTTTAAGATTCATAATTTTACAGTACCAATATCAAATAAAATTTACAAGGCTAAGCACACAAAAGAAATCATGCGTTTCAAAGCCAAACTACCGAAATTCCAATAAACGCGCAAAAACGTATAACACGAAAACTACTCTTATCACCAATTCTAATTTAACCAAACATTTTGAACATCATAATACACTTGATTCCATAATTAAGTAACAACCAAAGATAGGCAAGCCTACTAGCATACATCTCATGATCTAGTTTACTAGTTCATGTAACACACACTTACGTTGTGTATATTTGAATACCATGGTTTAGGCTTGCTTGAGGAACGACACCACTAGGCGCATTCCACGTACTTGATCAGCCCCTAACACCCTCCAATCAAGTGAGTCATAGCCCCTTTCAAACTATTTTATGAGTTTAACTTTCGGGGTGAAAAGCATGATAAGTAAAGTTATTTTATACATATGTATGAAGCGTTTCTTGAAAGAAAGTTTGATATATGAAATGATTCTGGATAAGTATGATTATGATATGAAGTTATATCGTATGTTCCAAGTGATAATTGTTATATGATGAACTTGAGTTCTGTCAACCGTTTTCTTTTCGGTACACTACTATTTACTCCTAAGGGAGGCCTGTAGTTAGATAGTTGTGCATCTAGGAGTCGTCCACCCATCCAGAGTGTAACGGTGGAAGGTTGGTTGCCTTCGTGACGACCATGACTTCCAGTCCGACCATTAGGGTGTTCTAGCTACGTAAGTTTAATCGGTCGTCCTCATGACACGACCCCAAGTATAAGTAAGGCACTTGATTGACAGCTTGTGCAAAGATGAAAAGTATTATAAAGCTTGGACTTGAAAATGGTAGTAGTAGTGGCTCAAGTATTTATTCACCAAAAAGCTATTAAGTTTTGCCCTCGTGGTTAAAAGAAATTGAAGTTGAAATGATTGGATATTAAGATTTGAGTATTAAGATTTGAACATACGTTTTTGGAAAAGAAAATTTGTAAAGATATTTGAAGGTCCTTATTGGTGGTCCTTTATTTTCGATAATAATTGGTATATTAATATGTATATGTTGCTAGTTAAAAACCTATGAACTCACTCAACTCTCGTAGTTGACACTTTTTCTTCATGCTTTTCAGGTTTAGAGCAGTAGGTTTGCTAATGGACCGCCTCTGGATGTTGTAACTGTTTGATGTTTGAAGGCTTGTAATGCAAACAAGTATCTTTTTAATTCGGATTTGGATTTATGTAATGGTCTTAAACAATTGAATGTGAACTATGTAATCGTTTATTTTGGGACGATCTTAAAACCTTAATTATGATGTTTTTCTTTTAATCTTTTGTACCATGTCGTTCTGTGGCATCTCGTGTTTCCGCCGTAGTCGGGGTATTACAGTTTTCTTGAAGTGTTGAGTCAAATCAAAATAAAAGAAAGTCAAATTAGGTTAAAAATGGGGGAATGGGAACACAAAACCCTAGCCTACACCTCTCCCCACCCCTCATTCTTTCATTTCACTTTCTCACACTCCTCCCTCTCCTCTCTCATTCGCTCTAGCCGCCCCCCACCCTCCACCATCAATCGGCCGCCGCCAACCACCACTACATTCCGGCCGGCTGCTGCCACTCAACCACCACAAATCGCCATCAATCATCTCCTTTTATTCATCATTGTTTCATATTTGAGTAAGATAGGCTCGGATCTAAATGATTTCTTGTTGTTCTTCATAAAAAATCGTGATTTTTTTTATATATTATAAGTTTTCGGTCATGTGTATATATATAGATCCGAAAAGTTTTATAGTTATATGTATAAATCGGCTGGTGTACTTCCTTTTCTCTTAAATCCAAACCTTTTGCATATTATATATATATATTCGGTTATGTATGTATATATATATATAGATTCGAATTCTTTGACTAAAAATATATATAATTTTTGGTTGTGTGTATCTATGTATATATATGGATCGAAAATTCATAGATTCGAAGTGTTTAAATGTGAGATCTTCAAGAATATGTATATTTTCGGTTGTAAATATACCCGAAAAGCATTAAACCCGAAAAGGTATATCCGAAATCTTTGTAGATCTGAAAACTATATCCGAAAATCTCTTGAATCCGAAATCTTTATACTTTTCGGATGTATATATTTATGAATAACTATAAATCCGTGAATAATGGTCCGAAATCCCTCTTTTTGGTAAGATTTGAGGTTGTTAAGTGCTTTTGATACTTGTTCTAGATCTATGGAACCCGAGAACATATATATAAATTCGAAATTAAATAAATCTGGGATTAAAAGTGTTATTTAGTTGGTCTTCAGTTAGATCTAGCTTAGATCCGGCTTGTAAAAGTGATTTGGAGTGTGTATCGTGTTTGGATCTAGACTTTTTCTTGATTATGGTTCGGTCAAAATTTAGTCAATGCAGGTCAACCATGGTCAACGATAGATTTCCTTATTTGTCTATTTTGGCCTTTTTGACAAAAATTAGGGTTGTGGTATTTGGACTTTTGGGTCAAATTTGATTTAGGATTTTGAAAAGTCAAAATTAGATTAAGCTATTGATTTAGTCAAAATTAGGGTTTCTGGTCAAAGTCAAAATTAAGTTTTCTTGTCAAGGTCAAACTTAAGTATTCTTGGTCAAAATTCAGATTTGAGTCCTTGTTAATTTGAACCATGTTTATAATTGGATCCAAAATGACGTGAAATTGAAATAATATGGACATTCAGACTTTTGTGTATATATATATACGGATTTATTTAAAATGGACAATTTAAAATATAAATTTATATATATACAAGGACTAATTTAATAAGAACATATGTATATATGTATACATATATAAATACGAAGATTAATTTGAAACGAAAGGACTTTATAAGTATTATATATAAATCGTAAAGATTATATATAAATTATACGACTTTTTGGACTTACCACATTTTTATAATAATATTTCATATGAAGACTTGACTGGATATAAACGATTTAAAATGACATTATTAAACGAATTTTTCCCATTGGACAGTTTACAATGACAACAGGACTAATATATATTGATATTTGACGAGACATAATGGCATTTCCCAAGATACTAGTATAGGAAATAGAAATGTACATCTAAGTAAGTACTTACTGGGTGACTCGTGGACAATGTAGGACTTTTGGACAGATAGTGAGCTTGTTCGGGGTGTATCTGACTATTCGTGTTCTTGTTCGTTGATCTAGGATATTTATACTTGTGTTGCTTTCAGGTGAGTTTCGTAGCCCCTCTTTTTACAAGTTTTGGGGTGGAAAGTATACTTATTTTTCAAACAGTTTTGTCGATTCCTGTTTTATGTTCAATATTAATCCTGTGCGTATAGAGTTACTTGTGTCATTTGACGTGCTTTGATCTTGGTTGTATGTGTGTGATTATGTATTTGATTGTTGTGCTTTAGACGTGCTTATTGTATGAGTTGAGACTTGAGACTTAAGACTTGGACTAAGGCAGGTACCGTAAGACCGGACTTTGAGACTTTGAGTACCTTGAGTACTTTGGGTACATTGAGTACCTTGGACTTGAGACTTGTGACTTTGATACTTTGAGACTTGGACTTGAGACTTGAGTACTTTGACTTATATAGCGTAACTCTGCTCATTATATATTGAACAAATACTTAATTTGACTTATAGGAATCGACAAAATACTTATTTCTTTTACTAGACTTTTTGACATAAAACCTACGAACTCACCAACCTTTGTGTTGACACGTTTTATTATACTTTTCAGGTACTCAGACTAATCAGGGATAAAGACTTCTATGCTAGGACTGGACTTTGGAAATTTATGCTCCATTGCTTATTGTCAGACTTTAAGGCTACATGCCTTGGACTATACCGTTTATAGACTTATTGTATTGATTTGTTCTAGCATAATTATGACTTTGAACTCATATTTTGGGAATATATTTATTATATTTTATTTCATTTAGCAGTATCTATGTAATTCCATGTCGTGCTGTAGTTTTCATGACACCTCATGTTTCCGCCAACGGTGGGGTGTTACACAACTCGGTCACAAAACCCCCAACAAATCTAAGTGTTACTTAGTCTTGCTTAGTTCTTAAATATAGTCTCTGCGAGCTAACCTGGTCTTATCTAATAGCTATACTACAAACGAACAGATTCACTGTCCGTGACTGTGTGTTTAGTTTGGTATTTCCTTGAGTTTATAAGTTTAAAACTTGATTTGCAGTCTTCAAAGATGAAAAACGACACATTTTTGGTAGTGATTATATAAAAGTATATATATATACATATTTGTGTGTGTATTCAAAAGAAACCAAATATAAGTGTAAGTGTTAGTATTAATTAGGAAAACTAAGAGTTTTTGCAATAGAAAATAATGTTATTTTTATGTTAATTATGCTTGAAATCAGTACCTTATAAGGTGATTAAGTTGAGTTTTAACTATAAAGGTGTAAATAATTAGGAGTTTGGTGTGTTTTTAGTTAAACCCGAATTTGGACAGCTTTATGTGCTAAAAAATTGTTGTTTACGTAAAATCATAGAAAATCAACCGTAAATAGTTAGGAGACATATGAGCTATCCTTGGAAAGGTGTGTAAGTCTTTTTTTTTTTAAACAAAATTAGTTTCATTAATTAATTTTAGGCAAAAGTCTATCAAATCTTTAAAGTTATACAGGCTGTCCAGAGTATGCTACAACAGAAAAATGAGTTGTGTTTGAAAGATGATAATAAATCAACCATAAGTCCGTAGGAGCCGTATAAGCTGTCATTTGAAAGGTCTATGAGTATATATTCCTATTCATATGGTCTTATATCATGAAACTAAGTTTCGATTGCTCAAATGATTAGAATACTACAACTGGTCCAGAATGATAGTTAGAAATTTGAAGGTGTTGATTTGTTAAATTGTCAAATAATGAATTATAAAGAGATTTTGAGGTTACCACATGTATCATTTTAAGTATTTAAAGTATGTAAAGAAGATAATTGATATAAGTTTATATTTTCAAATAAGTTAAGTATGGATTGGTTAAAGAATAAAAATAAAGACGGTGTAATGATCATATCGTGTGTCTAATGTTTTAGATTCCAAGAGGCTTAGTAGAGATAGAACAAAGTTTATTAACTCGAGCTGTCGCCCGCAAGGTGAGTACAATCTACGTATGTGTATGTTTTTTTTAATGATGAATGAATGAATGAATGCATGACGAATGAATGAATGAATGACGAATGAATATATGAATGAACGAATGAATGCATAAATGAATGAAAGGCTTCAATGGGTTAGAAAAATGTGTTGAAACCTTTGTAGCATATAGGTGAATTTTGATGAAAGGTACATATACAAGGATTAGAGCTTAAGAAGTAAAGTCACTAGAAAGGTACGTAGAAATTTGTACCGTTTTATAGTTACGGTACAAGTTGTCTCTTGTACATTTGCTCTTGATATGTCGTCTATATTTTAAATGAGTCACTTTGTAATGGTAATTGAATGAGTATGGCCAAATGTATTTTTTAAATACTTATTTTCCGTAACAGGTTTTGATGCTTAGCTATAAGCATGGATACTAGATATTAATAAAAGGTCATGCCGAAATTTATATATATAATTTTTATGGGTTGTCGTTTTGTAACAAACTTGGCATTTAGTACAATTATACAACTATGTCAACGAGTTTTATTTAATGGTCATTTTAATGTATCAAAGATATATGAAAGTTGAAATATTGCTAATTAAAAAAAAAACTAATAATGAATTGTATTGTAAGATGTTTTATTTTATATAATATAAATGTACCTTTTATAAAAAAAATTGATTTTAATTTTTGTGACGTTACCACTTGAAAAAAAATTATAATTTAAACACAAAATGAAATAAAACATATTATTAATAATAAGGATCATTACATTTATAATGAAAAAAAGTAAGTACGTACATAATAAAAATAGAAATACATTACGATAAGTACAAAAAAAGCACATTACGGTAATAATATTAAAAAAGACATTTAAGTGAAAAAAACAATACAGTAACATTGACGGTAGATTTTTAGAAGATTTCAAGTCTGTTCTGCTAGAGCTTTCGAAAGTTGATGGCGAGGGTACATGTTTTTGACCAATGAAAATTATTAATTCACGATCTTATTGCTATGTGGAAAACTTGACATTCTCAGTTCAGATATATCTTATCAACTTTCTTCTTAAGATCTTCTAAGCCTGCAATATATACACATGAAATAGGTACAAAAATAAATCTTCTGAAACAGCAAAAAGATAGAATAGAAAGGACTTCAAGAAAACCGGGTAATTAAGAAATACACATATAATAAACTAACGAATATAATTATGTCTTAACAGACTCATAATGATGCAAGTCATGAAATATAAATGCGCGCATAAGCACCTTTGTGTTAATAAAAGCTACTTTTGTATAAACAGAGGAGTGCGTATCTTTAATATATAATAATATAATAATAAAATGTCTTGGATGAAGCATATACCTTATTAAAGACCTTGTAAATAAACTCCTTCATCTGAAAGATTAATTGGTCAGCTTCTGGTAACTCAGGGAAGCAAACGAAATCATGAAACATATTTGGGTACTCCACCAATTCTACTTCTTTTCCAGACTTGAGCAGCCACTCGTAGTACTTTTTCTGCCAGTCATGTAGAATATCGAACTTGGACACAACAACCATGGTTGTTGGAAAGACAAATTTTGTGATGTCTATGGCGTTCGGGCCACTTACGTTGATGCTTGCGTGATCACGGTCGTGGTCTTTACCTTCTGGCATGAACACGTCCCAAAACCAATTTGTTCGCTTCACCGTCAAGATAGGCACCTGTTCATCCAACTCTTTTTCAGAGTTTGTTTGCTCTATCCCTCCAAAAAATGGTTGAATTGCCAATAAGCCAATTACCTTCAAACGTCGTTAAACAAATTATGTTACAAAATAGACAAGTAATGTCGTCAAAAAATAACTTTCTATATATGTAACTATATGTATACCTTGAGATGTTTAAAACTGGTGACGCATGCTCTTTGAACAACATGATGAACTAGGTTTCCACCAGCACTGTCTCCAGCCACGAAGCAACGTGAAAAGTTTGCATTTTGTAGTGAACATTTTAACCGATTCTCTTCCACGTCCAAATACTTCAGTGCATCAATTCCATCGTCATATTGTGCAGGATGCGGGAACTCTGGTGCAAGACGGTATTCAACGGAAATAACAATGACCTGCATTTTTGTAGCCATGTTGCGGCACAAATCATCGTAGACCTTTGAGTTGGCGGCCATGTAGGAAAACCCACCACCGTGATAGAATACAAGGACAGGGAGATCTTCAACAGAGAATTCTGTTGGGAGATATACCCGAAACCAGGTTTTGAAAGTTGGATTCAAGACCACGTCATATGTCTTGAGGCCATCCACGGGTTTTAACGTGGGCGGGATCTTGCTTTCGAAATAACTCATGAATCTCCGGTTCACTGTCCCGTCTTTGCGGGACACTATATCAGTTAAAATGCCAAGAAGGCGAAGGAAAATTCTTGTTCCCCATGGCAAAGAGAGTGAGTTGGGAGTTTTTTTTGCTACAACTTCCATCGAACGATCGAGTTGAAATTTAGGATATATATTAAGAAAAGAGGAGAATATATGAATCAGAATTTTGATGTGTGATTATAATGCAACATTCATAACCTATTTATAATGCAAAATAGGATTCTAATAAATAATTATCTATGGAAATATGACAAGGAGACGTCCCAATTGTGATTATTTTTTTGTTTAAAATCCAAAGTAATCATATATGCATGTTTACTTATAGTCAAATACCAGAGACTTAGCATGCATAGGCGCTAAAAGTTCAAGGTAAAAATAGCGTTTATATTTAAAAAAAACGTCATGTTGGTCAATCGTTTTAGACTTAATTGTTTATTTTAATGTTAAGTTGTTTGAAGACAAGGAATCTAACTATATCTAACCCATTAGCTATTTGGAAAATAGCAAAAAAAATAATAAATAAATAAACAAATAAATGTTCCATAGCCTTTTTTATGGGTAAATTTGAGGCGTCAATGTCTCGACGGTATATGGGCAAGGTTAAGTTGTAGTTAGATCTTACCTCTAGTTAAGTATATAGAGCCTGTTTTCAAGTTCTATCTTAATAATACAAAATGACATCTAGCCTTTTTGCATGGGATCATAATCGAACCTCTCAACTTTGTCTCTAGAGGCTAGATTGTTTACTATTGATCTAGACCACGCTAATTTCCCATTAGGCTAATAGGGGTGAAGGCTTATAACGTATTCGTTGACTTTAAAGTCATCTAACAAAGATTTTAGTTCCAAAGTGTTTTTATTCTCATACGTAGCTCAAATTTGATTTTAGGGTTTGTGGGAGCTCTTGGCAAGTGTTTCCTAGCTTATGTTCATCCTCACGTAGTATATAAGTGCAACATCCCGAACTTTATGTGTTTGACTATTTGACCTTCCGTTAGTTAACGTTAGGTTCGTTAAGTAAATATGTCTTATATGTGCTTATATGATTAAATGCTTTATGTATTTAATATGAATATATAAATGTGATTTTTAATGAAAGTAATCAATGTGACGTTAAGTAATTAAGTGTTTGTTAGTGTGTTAAGACTCCCGGTAGAAAGATAAGCTAAGAAAGTTAAGTTTAGAAGTGGAGGGGTCCTAAGTGTAAGACTAGTAACGGCTGGCCAGGGATTAGAGGGCCATTAGGCAGCCCTAATTGTCACAAATATGCTATAACTAGTGTGTGAGAAAATCCCTAGCCGATCCATTCCCTCTCAAAGCAAAGATTCAACCGTTTCGTACCGTTTCAATCGAGTTTTGTGTAGATTTTGTGTCCCCTACGTCAAGTGCATGTACTATAGGTATAATTCTCTTTGAAATCTGATTATTTGAGTCATAGATGAGTATTCAACCCAGGCCATGGGGTGTGGGTTGGGTTATGGATTAAACGTTTACCGATTTCATGTTATTCGGGTGTTTGAATGATTGATTCATGTTGTAAAGGATTAAAGGATTGATTGATGAATTAAAGTTATTAAAAGTGTTGTCAAAAAGGTTAATTTTATGTCTCCAGGTCGAATAAATGGTTGGTGTTCGTATGGGATTCGATTAAAGGATTAAAAAGTTAGATTTTGGTCGAACTGGGTTTTGTGTGGTGCACAAGGATTTTGTGCGGCGCACAAAAGCAATTTTTGAAAATGGGTACCCGATATGCGGTGCATGGATTTTCCATGTGGGGCATATGCAAACACATGAAAATTTCTGACTTCTGAAAAGTAGATTTATGGTTTTGTGCGGCGCACATGACTTCCATGTGGTGCACAAATGGGTCTAGTTTGGTACCTAAGTTTTGTTTAGCTTATAGAACGATCTTATACTCATTACAGGTAGTCGGGAGCACTTAGCAAGCACCGTAAGACACTTTAACTCGTTGGTAAGTTTTACCAAGGTAAGATACACTACTTTGATACGCCGAGGGTTCAACAAAACATGGTTTTCATATATTAACTTCCTAAATGATATCTTGATTTGCTTATAGGTATTCGGGGTTATACGGAAGGTGTTATGGGATATGTAAATGACCATTGAGGCCTGATATGCAGTCCCTATGATTTGAAATGATATGCCATGTATTGAGATGTATTGAAATGTGAATCATTGTATGGCTTGTTCATCTAGTTCACTAGACTTATTAGGTTGCCATGACACGTGCACGTTTAAGGGCCCAAACGTTAATGTGAATTGATATGATGTGATATGTACTAATGGTCGAGCTATTTTTACAGAGACGAAAGTGTTAAGCTTAACCCGTACATGCCTTTGCCAGGGCTGTGCGTTTGATGTTGTGGCTTGGGTGGATCCTTGCAACGAGGTACAACGTGGAGAGTAATACGGGAGGTCTTACCAAACCCACTTGTCTTGTACATACGAATTACTCAGGGATTGGCTTCCCATTCCTTAACGACATCGATGGATAGCCGTAGGGTTTAACCATCTAGTCGGGTGGGATTTATGTCACCACTATAATGATGTGTTAATGTGAGACTTAAAGATGTTAAAGATGTATAGGCACATTTAGGATGAACTAACTAATATGAAAGATATTGAATGCAATGATGTGATGTTGTGAGATGATATATGCCTTAATGACGTAATATAACTCTTATATAATGTTTTAATTGGTCAAACGTTTTATAAATGAGGTGTTATCTTACTTATCTAATTTGTTAGCTAACACTTGTTTTCTTGAAATGTGTTGTTCCTTCAGGTTTAGCAAGTTTATGTTGGATTATGAATAAAGAGTGAGGCATGGGTAGATTGCTTGATGATGACCATAGTTTACCCATGGAGGCTGCTCGTTTTTGAATTTTGATTTATGTTAAGGATTTTATTATTTGTTAAGACCTATGATTGGTTGTTTTATGTTGGGCAACCAATGGATTTCCATTTAGACTTATTTCTATGATATGACAAGTAACATCATTTAATGAATAAACCAAACTGAATTTATTTGTTTGGACTTTTAGTTGTCTGTACCGCTTTCTTTGACACCGTTAGTTGAAAAGTTTTGGAAATCCTTATTTTTAAATGATGGGTGTTACAATGAGTTTTCTCTTGGTTGAATCTAAACGTTTTTGCCTTTTTGGTCATCATGGTTGTCAAATTAGGGTTTTCGGTTGAATTTGGTTGAACCTGGTCTTAGATTTGTGGAGTGGAATGTGTTTTGATGATGAGTTATGTCCAAGTTATGTTTTTTTCAAGGTATGTAGCTTCAAAATGGTTCCAAAGTGGTCAAAAACGAGTTTCAGGTCGATTTGAGGGTGTTTTGGGTTCGTGTTTCATGTTCTTTGCTGGTGCAGTTCAACCTGACCTGCACCCAACATAAGCTACGCCAGCAGGGGGCGTAATTTACGTCCCTTTGCATCTTCATCTTTGTCCTTTACGCCCTGAAGCTCTAGTTTATGCCTACCTTTACGTCAAAACTTGCTTTTCTGGGCTGGCGTAAATTACCTCCATAGGGGCTGTTATTTACGCCCCTCTCCAATGTTCAGTTTCGTGTTTTGAGTTGTTTCGCTTCTTGTTTCATTTTGAAAGTCCTTGGATCGATTTGAACTCTTAATTGCATTTTTCCTTAGTCTCATTTAGGTCAAGTTTGTGTCACAAGGTCGTGCAACTTGGAATAGAGTACAAAGTATTGAAACTATTTGTGTTATAAATATTGATAGGTTGTCGATATGTGACGATCGTTGTCTTACTTGCTCGATAAATTTGAGTTTCGTAGTCCATACTCGACCAAGATTCCGGATGGAAAGTGTACATGTCTTGTTTGATGACATTGTTTAATTGTGCATTTGTTATTGGTTATAAATTTGAATTGAACTTAGTAGGGCATACTTGGTGGACGGTAATGCCATCAAAGTGTTATAGACGTGGTGGTTAGCCGCTGGTACACCCAATATATAAGCGTTTATGACATCCTTGGAGGTAGTATCGTTTCTAAAAGTGTATGTTTGTATTGATTAGTTAGCATTGATAGACATTGTAGCGGAGTTGGATGATATTTTCAAATGATGACGGGTACTTTACTTACTTAATGACATTATGTGGGTACTATACGTACTTGATGACATTATAGGGGAACTATACGTACTTGATGACATATAATGGGTACATTGCGTACTTGATGACATTTGAGATGACATGTGTTGAAATTGTGTGAACTTTTGTAAACCCGACTAATCATATGTCTTCGGATCTTTGAGCCCATACAGTCATACACTATTGAACACCTATAATGTTTAACCATAAAGCTACGAAATGATATTTGATCATTTACGTATTTAATTAAATAGATTTAACTAAATTATTCGTTTATAAACTAACGAGTATTAATTGAGGATAAATGAATAAATTGACATTCGTTATTTGGAAAACTAAGAGAAAGATGATTGGTACAGGATGAAGAAAAACTGAAAACATTAAAAAGAAAATATTTCAAAGTGATAAATGAATTGAAAGTGTTTTTATTGCTAATAACACTAGTCGGGATCAACTTTAGAAATGTAGATGGTTGAGTCAAATTCTATACCTACACAATGTGACGTATTGGTTAATATTGTTGTTAATATCTTTTTACAACGCTTACATATATTTTAATCCGGTTTTTTCCCTCAAAATTTAATGTTCAAATCATTTTTCTTTTCACTATGTGTTTGCTCTTTTGAGTATAACTACTTAAAATAAAAAATGGTCAAACCCTTACGAGCTAACTAATCGCTTCTTTTTCAAATAATAGAAACTACTAACAACTATTTTTGATATGTCCCAAGGTATATCAATATTACAAAGTATATTGTACACAGGATAGTTGTAGAGGCGGGTGAATATAACTTTTCTTGAACTTTACAAACTTTTATACTAAACGTTTTAATACTCAGATAATGTATTTAAACAAGTAAAGAACAAGAATCAATAAAACATTAAAGCAGAAAAATAAGCATTCTTTAACACAGATTGTGGTTTTCAAATGTAATCCTTTATTAAGAAATAATCTTTATAACGAATTACAGGGTTGTTGCGGAATAAAGATAGACTACAGATATCTAAACAACCTGATGAAATGACAAACAACAATCAATAAGTTCTAGCTCAAGAAAATTAGCCCAAGTTGATTTCTTACAGACCAAGCTGTGAGTAAGACCAGAGAAACTTGTGTAAAGAATGATTCTCAGGAATGTCACACATATGCATACAAGGAGTGTAGCTTTTATAGGCGAAAGCTCCTTCTCTTGGTATCCAATTCAACCACGTATTCTTCTATTGTTGGACGATCAAGGAATAATCAATCGTGCCTTCATCGTACTTGTGGTCTCCCACGTACAGCTGCACATTCTTCATCGTCCAATAAGAATATGGACACGCATATGCATATCTAACAACCAACCTGGATCTTAGGGTTCTTCCTAGTCACGTCATTTATCCTTATCTTCAATCCAGGTTTTTATCTTCACTTGATTGTCAGACACAGATTGGGCTGTTTGTCAAAGCACCAATCTACCTAAGTGTTTCCAAGCTGACTGCTAATTCCACGCTGCCTTCCGCTGCCAACTTGGTCTTCTATCTTCAATCCTCCTCTTCGACTTGGATTGAATGCTATAAACTTATTGATGCAGCTTAAATAACACTAGCTTCCATAATATATTACATTACAAAGTATGAAGCATGATCTGGGTCAGTTATAGATCTCAAGTTGTGTCAGCTTAGTCTGACCCAGATCAGATTATATGAACCAAAAGATTTATAAGTGTTTATAGGTAAGATTTGTCATCATTAAATTTACATTTATCAATGGGACTCAACAATCTCCCTATTTGCTGATGACAAAACCCAACTACACTTCTAACTATCGGTTCACAAAGAATCAAAGTAAAATAATACTAACAGCTTGTGACCCTTTGAATCTTTTGGGTTCCTTTTTAATTTGATTTGAAGTTCTAACAAGATGACTGAAATAGTACAAATAAGAGCATATATTGAGAGAAATAAAGTATTACAGTAAAAGTTATTTCCCAATAAAGTCTACAGTTTCCAGTTTGATTTCAAATGTGGGAGCAACTGTTACATCAACTTTTCTATCTAAACCCTCTTCCACAAGGAACTTCTCATACCCATTACCTTTCTCACTATAAGACACATAGAATCTGTATAAGGCAAATAGGTGCATAGTTGGTACCTTTGGAAGACTAGTTGCCCTCTAGCATTGATAAAGTACATCCCATGAATTGGTTCGGTAATATGCATCCCACTCCTTGCATTTGGTACACCCTCAGGCAGAGACAGATTGAGATGGTTCAGAAGTTTGTTAAGAGCTTCCGGTGCCAATAGCTCAAGTAACTCTGAAGGGTTCAAATTCTTGATTAAATATGTGTGTTCACTTTCAGGACCATCAAGCTTAACAAGTCTTCTTCTCTTCTTTTTGAGAGGCTCTTTAGACTCATCTTCATCTTCCATATCATAAGCTTTGGGTCTTGGAATACCAGTGATATCAATCTTGTTTTTCACTACAATGGCCAACTTTTTCTCAATGGCTTCCAAGACAGTCTCTTTGTGGATACCAGACATACCAACAATTATGTCATGTAACTCAACCCACTCAGAATAACCTATATCAAACAACTTATCTAGATCATAGGTTTCCCAGCTAGGAATGGTTTGCCCTTTTTTTCTCTTTAATTGAACCTGGATGATTAGCTCTAGGTACCTTCTGTAATTTAATCTTTCTTTTACCTTCTTGATGTCCAGAGCCACCCAGCCAACATGGCCTTCGACACTTTTCTTTACATCACTGATTAACTGAGATGGCTTAGTGTGAACCACCACTTTTTTCTTTTCTTTTCTCACAGCTTTCCTTTTGGATCCTATAGCTGCAAGGTCTTCTTTATCTTCCTCATTCAGTGTTTCTTAAAAAACCTTGGCAACTTATGGATCTGATTGTAGCTCAGCCATTTTGTCTCTTTCTAGTATGTCTTCCGTCACCAGTTTATATGCATCTTTAATTGAGATCTTAAGATCAGGTGCTTGTAAAACAGCCAACTCCTAGTCTTTTTCTTCTTTAGTTAAGACTTTCACACCACTTGACCCAGCTTCAGCAACCCTTTTCTTTATCATGAACTGAGACAGAGTGGCTTCATCGTCACCAGAGGATTCTTCATTAATTTCTTTGGTAGTTGTGTAAGTTTTGGAGGGTACAGCTTGCATAGGGTCAGCTTGGACATACTTTCCTTTCTCCATAACTATTTCAACAACAACTTTCTTTTTAACTTAAGTTTCTTTTTCAATCCCATCATCCTTCCTTATACCTCCCATATTAACATCAATGGTCTCCCCCTCAATTTCACAACTCTCCTTTTCAGTTTCTTCATTCACCTCAACAACCTTTACATTACCAGACTCAGACTATGGTATTTTTATCTCCCTCTCAGCTTTCACATTAGAACCATATACAACCATCCTTCTATCATCTACCTCCCTTTCCTTTCTGGCCTCCTGCTTTCTTTCATCCAGCTTCTTTAGATACCTAGCAACTTCTTTTTTTATATGAATTCTTTCCTGCTCAATCTCAGCAGCACTCCTCTCACTTCTTTTCTTCTCCCCATTTTTGTCATTATCAACAGGGAAGGAGCTGACTGGAGTTGTAAAGATACCACTGAGTTATGTGCTTATTAGCTCAATCTTAGACTTGTTAATACAACATGCCCTATGAAAATCAATATACAATCATTGTGAAGGTTGGTAATGTTAGTGTTCACACTTTTGGGGACATTCACCAACCCTTTCTTGAATTCAGATTGAGATTTGTTGGCATTCTAGAGTTCAATGGTGACATCCCTGGTGAACTTGGTTGTAGTTTTCTCAATCTGATTCAGAGTACTCTTGTTTCTTTCATTCTCTTCATTGATTGCCTTTCTAGGAGCATCAAGAAACTCTGTTAGCTTACTCTGCTTCTGTTGTATTAAGTCAACTGCTTTTAATACACTCCTTTTTAGTGTTGTCTGTTCTTGATACATTTTCCACCTTCTTTTTCGTCAATTCCTGATCCTTTTGGATCTTTTCCAAGCCTGCATTCAGCTTTGAGCTTTCAACCTTATAGATTGAATTGAACTCAGTGAACTGACTTACCACATCCATAAGTGAGATGGTGGCAGCTTGGAAAGAACATGCAGTTGGCTTAAAACCCACTGACTCTGGAAAGAACAGCCTGCAGTCCTTAGAATCATGGTCATTGGGCTCATATAGGCGGGGGTGGAAGCTAAGGGAGTTTAGGAGCATTTGCTCATGAGAGTGAGTTTCATGAGAAGATTTGTCAGAGAAGATGATGTGCTGAACAATCTGAGAAGGATTGACTTGTAGTTCAGATTGTGGGCCAGTGGGAATATGTTGATCGATCTTGATTTTGATCAACTCCTCCACTGGCCTCTTCCATCAGAGTATCCGTTGAGGATGGATAGGCAAGCACATCATTGAATGAAGAGTCACTTTCGGAGATAGTGACTATATTCTTATTGGCATCGTGAGGACCACCAATGGTTCCCTTTGCTACACAAGGGGCTAGCATGACCTCCCTAAAAAGAGCCATGTAACCTACAGGATCCCTCTGCCCAAGGACAGATGCACACACAGACCCTGCAGGTGTAATGTTAAGGGTAGATGATTGCCCTTCAACAAAGGTGTGTTGTTTCACCAGAGTATCCTTAGGGAGAATTGAGACCTGTACCCGTCCTTGTGATCTAGAAGGGGCGTTGACAGTCGGTGCAGACTCAAAGTGTAAGAATGAAGGAGTTTGACCAGCTTGGTGAGGAGAAGCAGTGTCACCAATGCGTTCGATACTTCCCTCCTTTGGCTGAACATCCTCAGATTGAATGTGTATTGACTCTGACTCAGTTTGGATCTGGGTTGGATTCATTGTTGTCCCTTTAATGATATCATCAACCTTTTGGGAGGCTGATGATGGCGTTTTTGGTACAGACACAGTATGACCTTGGGAGGAGGTCTTTATTTCAATACCTTCATCCTGTTTGGAGGGTTGGGTAGAATTAGTTGTCCCTATTATCTCGTCTACACTCTTTTGGGAGAATGCAGATGGGTGTGGTGATTTTGGCTTATCAGCTTAGGTGGCAAAGTCAGCTTTGGAACGTTCCTTAGCTTCCAATGCACCTTGGGGGACTTAGAGTCTTATGATTGTTGATTTATCAACCCCAGAAGCTGATACAGATTTCTTTGAGGATTTTTTCTTTTTGGCATTGTGAGGCACTAAGTCCTCAACAATTGGTCTTTTATTGTCAGATTTTGAAGGAGTGATTGAGGGTGTGGCTAGGGTGGCTGATGTTTTTACCAACCCTTCACCCTCTTTTGTGGGAGAAAAAAATAGATTGGGAAGAGTTTAAGGGTTCAGAAGCATGTGTACCTTGGTCCCCCTGATTGGCAGATTGAGTGTCAGACTCAGATCGCGTCGAAGTAGAGACGACTTCCTCAAGTGTTTCCTGTTACCTTTCTCCCTGCCTGCAAAAATCAAGGTAAATCTGCATTGCTCAAGTCAGACCCTGCGCAGTTACCTGAGGACTGTTGAATATATTATTATTGATAGACTTGCATTCCACAGTCTGACCCGTTGTCAGATTGTAATCATTGTCAAGAATTGTTTCAATGATAAGACCAAGAATCCTACCATAAGGTATGGTAAGACTCCTTTTACTAACACGGTCAACAAGGTCCTTAAAGATTAAGCCAACATAATCTACTCTTGTCATAGTGACCATAGAATGAAATATTTGCAATTCTAGAACATTATGCTGATCAAAGCTGCATGCCTTTCCTTGTAAGGTTCTTGTAAAATATTTTTGGCTTCAGTATGTGTAGCAACAGTTTCATAATCATCATCAGGCATATATGTCACACCCCGACTAAGGCGGAAAATTCAGGATGCGACACATAGTACACGCGTCATGGATTTTATGTAGAGTAGCTACATGAATACTTAAATAACACACATTTCATAGAAATTAAAAAATAAATATCTAACATTAAAATCAAGATTCAATTAAAACGTAGATAAACTCCCACGCGGAGGAACGCATAGGCATAGTGCCATAGTCTAAACATATAGCAAGCATAATAAAAACATAAGATATGTAGCTCCAAATCCCTAGTCTGGTCTGCTACAGGTCACCATGCTATGCTCCTTAGCCACCTCTAATGTGGTTCACATTTTCACCTGAAAGGATACTCAAAAGCGTCAACTCAATGGTTGGTGAGCTTGTAGGTTTTGTAAACAAGTATCAAGTATAGTGCCTGGTCGAAATATCATCAAGATCCACACAGCAATATGGCTATCAACTTACTTATGATAGCAATAATTAAGTATCTCTATGCCACCAGCACTTATGTTATACTAGGCCTAAGGTGCAAGTATCAAGTATCAAGTATCTGGTGTCTCCAACTCCACCAAAAGTATCAAGTATCAAGCATCTCAAACTCCAACATAAGTATCAAGTGTCAAGTATCAAGTATCACAATTCACATCATACAGTACAGTCAAATAGCCATAATGATGATAGACACAAAGGCACGAGTATCCTTCCACCCCAATACATATAAAAAGAGGGGCTACGAAACTCACCTGACCGCTAGCAACAAGATCAATCTACAAAAGATATCAGAAAGCAAGTAACCGGTAGGCAGTCAATCTGTTGACCATGTTGCCAAGCTACAAAAGTTATCGCAATTAAGTATTCACTCAATATATTTAAACGTGCTCATAACGTGTCGCCAAGTGTTGACCATGTTGTCCAAAGCTACTAGTTTGACTTTGACCAGATTTTACAAGTTTGACTAAAGTTGACCAAATTACAAGTTTGACAAAGTTGACAAAAATCGACTAAAGTTGACCAAAATTGACTAAACCGACCAAAGTTGACTGAACTGACTAAAGTTGACCAAAGTTGACTAAATCGAGGTAGTAATCGAAATCCGAGGTCTTGATTGAAATTCGAGGGCTTAAATTGATCTTGAGGTCTTAAATTGAATTTGGAGTCTTATTCAGTAAAAGACAAAACTGAAATTAAGAGGCTAGATTTAAGAGGCTAAACTTGAGAGGCTAGTAAATTTGGGGTCTTATTTTGAACATATGAGGTCACATTTGAAATACGAGGTCGCAAACTGAGATACGATGTCACATTTGAAATACGAGGTCACATTTGAAATACGAGGTCGCAAATGGAAATACGAGGTCACATTTGAAATACGAGGTCGCAAATAGAAATACGAGGTCACATTTGAAATACGAGGTCGCAAATGGGAATACGAGGTCACATTTGAAATACGAGGTCACATTTGAAATACGAGGTTACATTTCGACGGGGTTGCAAACTGGGTTGTTCTTCCCTAAAATTCATTCTGAAAAACTCTAATCGTTTATTTCGATCTGAAAGGTGTTTTTAACATCAAATTGGACTTTTAGACTCCCTAATATGATGGGAAATCAATCCTAAAGTTGGAAACTCGAAAAAACGGATTTAAACTTGAAAACCCATTTGAACAAAGTTTATAAAAAGTGTACAAAAATTCTTATATCTCAAGATTTTGTAAACGAAATCACACATAACTTTGACAAAAGTTGTAATATATGTTTCTAAACGTTTTGGACGTAAAAAGTTCGATACTTGGCGTGTATGGTGCGTGTATTATAAGAAAAACTAAAAATACCAAAAAGAAGGGCATTAAGTGGGTTTTGATTTTATACCTTGAATATGTAAAATATGAGTTTGTAAAGATGTTTAGAACACAAAAACACTGTTGTTAAAGCTAAATTTAAACAAAATAAGGTTTGATTTTTATGAAACTTGATGTAAAATGGGGTAGTAATAGTGAGGTAGTAAAAATGGGTTTGTAAAGTGAGGTAGAAATTTGGGGTAGCAAAAGGGGGGTAGTAAGGGTTTGTGTGTGTTTTTTCTTGGAGGCTAAGTTGATGGAATGAGGGTTTTGAGGAGAATATGAAGTATTTATATGTAGGGCAAACATGTAAGGTTTCCATGTAATCTCTAAAATACGATGCCAGACTCGAAATTGCAATGCCAGACACGAATACGAGGCCAAATCAAAAATACGAGGCTGATACAAAATTACGATACCGATTCATAAATACGAGTTTGTAATTTCAAGCTTAAAATTTTAATTTGACTTCAAATCATTCGTGGTCAACTCACGGGTGTTATAGTCTCCCCTACTTAAAGGAATTTCGTCCCGAAATTCAATTTACGCATTATGTTTCAAGTTCTAGCCACATACCAAATTTCCAAGCATCAAGCTACACGCCAAGTTTTCATGTCTCAAGTCTACTCATTAAGCTACAAGTATCATGTCACGCATTAACTTTCAAGAATCGAATCACACAATAAGCATCAATCACATATTAAGTTTCAAGCATCAAGTTTCACTCTAAGTTTCAAGTTTACTTACTAAGCTTCATGTATCGAGTTAGGCGAACAAGTGTGGATACTTAAGCTTCAGTTGATCTTGTCGTTCCCAAGTAAAATCCGGGCCTCTACGGGAGTTCCAACGTTAACTTTCACCATAGTATACTTATGTCTTTTGAGCTTTTTGACCTCCCGTTCCATAACCTCAACGGGTTCTTCTTTGAAACTTAGGTTGTCGTCTACTCGTATTTCGTTCAAAGGAACGTATGTCGTCTCATCAGCTAAACACTTTTTAAGGTTTGACAAATGGAACACATCGTGTACATTACTAAGCTCTTGGGGGAGTCTAAATAGGTAGGCAACAACACCAACTCTCTCCGTAATCTCAAACGGTCCAATTAATCTTGGTGCTAGTTTTCCTGTCTTGATGAATCTAACTATGCCCTTCCAAGGCGACACCTTAAGCATCACTCAATCACCAACCTGAAACTCTAAAGGTTTCCTTCGTTTGTTAGCATATTTCTTTTGTCTGTCTCAAGCCTTTATAAGGTTCTCCATGATTTGTGCAATCCTTTTTGTAGTTTCCACAATAATTTCTGGCCCTATCAGTTGCACGTCTCCCACTTCGTGCCATGCAAGTGGAGATCGACACTTTCTTCCATACAAAGCCTAAAAAGGTGGACACCTAATAGTTGAATGATAACTATTGTTATACGAGAACTCTACTAGCGGGAGGTCATTACCACTACTGGTTCTAGGTAACTTGGTACAACCCATATGGCATCCTTACCACTACTGGTTCTAGGTAACTTGGTGATGAAGTCCATAGTAATACTTTCCCACTTCCATTCGGGAATCTCTGGTTGTCTTAGCAATCCTCCTGGTCTCTTGTGTTCTGCTTTAACCTTCAGACACGTTAAACACTTGCTCACATAAACCGCCACATCGTTTTTCATTCCTAGCCACCAAAATGAATCTCGCAAGTCTTGATACATCTTATCTATCCCTGAGTGAATAGAATATCTCGTATGATGCGCTTCATCCATTATTAGCTTTCTTAATCCACCATAGACAGGTATCCACAATCGGTCACAAAAATACAGTCCTCCATCTTCTCTTTGATCGAATTGTTCCTCCATACCTCCCAGCCCTTCTCTATCAATATTTTCCTTCTTGTTTACTTCTACTTGTGCCCTAATCACTCTATCCATCAGACTGCTGTTTACGGTAATGCTCATAGCTCTAATCCGTCTTGGTCTGACTCTTTCCTTCCTACTCAAGGCATCGACTACCATGTTTGCCTTCCCTGGTGTCATAATTGCTAAACAACTCTAACCAACTCTAACCATCGTGTCTGACACATATTAAGATCTTTCTGATTAAAAATATGTTGAAGGCTCTTATGATCTGTGTATATCACACTCTTCGTCCCATATAGGTAATGCCTCCAACACTTCAACGCGAAAATGATAGCTCCTAACTACAAATCGTGAGTCATGTAATTCTTCTCGTGGATCTTCAGCTGTCGAGAAGCATATGGAATAACCTTTCCTCTCTGCATCAATACACATCCTAATCCTTGTCCCGACGCATCACATTAAACAATAAAGTCATCAGATCTGTCAGGAAGACTTCAGATCGGCGCATTACATAACTTCTCCTTCAGTAGTCTGAAAGTTTCTTCTTGTTTCTTGCCCCAATCAAAACTTCTATCCTTGTGTGTCAACAACGTTAGGGGTTATGCAATCCTTGAGAAGTTTTCGATGAATCAACGGTAGTAGCCAGCTAATCCAAGGAACTGTGTGATCTCTGTTGGTGTCTCCGGCCTTCTCCAATGTTCTAATGCTTCTATCTTGCTGGGATCAACCTTTATTCCATCCTTATTAACTACATCACCCAAAAACTTCACCTCTTCCAACCAAAATTCACATTTTGATAACTTTCCGTACAACTTTTCAGTTCTCAGAAGCTCTAACGCTTGCCTCAAATGTACTTCTTGCTCTTTCTTGGTCTTTGAGTAGATGAGGATGTCATCGATGAATACAATAATAAACTGATCTAAATAAGGCTTACATACATGGTTCATGAGATCCATGAAAACAACAGGCGTGTTCGTCAATCCAAAGGGCATCAATAAAAACTCAAATTGCCCGTATCTCGTTCTAAAAGCTATCTTTGGAATGTCCTCTTCACGTACTCTCAGCTGATAGTAACCCGAACGAAGATCAATGTTCGAGAAGTACTTAGCGCCTTGCAACTAATCGAATAGCTCATCAATGCACAACAATGGATATCGATTCTTGATTGTTAGCTTGTTCAACTCGCGATAATTAATACACATACGAAAGGACCCGTCCTTCTTTTTAACAAATAATATCGGTGTGCCCCAAGGCAAAGAACTCGGTCAGATGAATCCTTTATCTTGTAATTCTTGCAATTGTAATCCTTTATGTTGGCACATTTAAGTCACACAAAAAGTTAGCAGACACGAAACTATAGTCGGCTTTAGAATCGACTAACACAGTAGCATCATGATCGTTTAGAAGAAATGTACCAGTAACAGCGTTTAGAATCAATAGCAGCTTCCACAACATTTAAGGCAAAGACCCGACCTCTGGCTTGTTGTCATTGGTTTGCTAGTTAGGGTTCGCTGCTGCTGGGGCTGGCTGACGGTTAAGTCGAGGACATAGGTTACGGTAGTGATCAGTGCTCCCACACTCATAACAAGCCCCTCGGTTGCCTTGAGGGTTTCTGGCATTAGGTGGGATGACATTCAATGGTACAACATTCAGTGGTGCTGCTTGAACTCGTGGAGCTCTACAATCTCTTGCAAGATGGCCAAACTTTTGACAGTTGAAACAAGTTTTACGTGGTGAAGTCGCCAGATGGTGCAGATTACACTTGCCACATAGAGGGTGCTGGCCAAAATAACCCTTCTAGCCCATCTCAGTCGTTGCATACACTCTTGCTCTTTTGTCTCCTCTGAATTCCCTCCTCTTACTCGTCTCCACCAACTCCATTCTCTTGCTTCCTCCCCTACTTAGAATACCACTTCTTACTAGTTCTTCAGTCAGACTTCCTTCCTTACTTAAAACATCTCGAATGGTGGTGTGTCCGACAGTTACTACTTGCACACGAACATGGGGTTCCAACCTAGCAATATACTTCTGAATCCATTTTGGCTCAGGATCTACCAGGTGGGTAATGAATCTAGATAGCTCATAGAATTTGGTAGTTTAGCCAGCATGGTCTGCTCCAACCATCGTAAGCTAAAGGAACTCAGTCTGCAATTTCTGTAACTCGTGGGCAGGGCAAAACTCTGCTTGCATCAGATCCTTGAACTCTTTCCAAGGCATAGCCAAAGCTACATCTCTTCCTCCTCTGACGCGTATCTCATTGTTCCACCATGACAAAGCATTAGACACAAAACATCCAGCAACATAAGTAACTCTCTGATCATAAGTGTAGTGACTCATAGCAATTACAGCCTCCATCTTCTCCATCCGCTGGAGATAAGAAGTTGCTCCACCCTTCCCATCAAAATCAATAGCGTTGTAGTTGAGGAAATCTTTGTAGGTACATCCTTGGCGATATCTCGTGTTGCCATTCTCCCTAACAATCGCTTCGCGCTCAGCAACAACAATGACCTCATTTGTAATTTGCTCTGCGTCTTGAACTACCGTTTCTTGTCTTTCCACTTCAGCTTCATTTATGGCTTGTTGTTCTCCATTTCCAATGTTAACTCCCAGTACGGCTGCCACTTGAGCCGCCAGAGTCGGCAATAGTGTCGTAAGCTGCTCAGCTAAGGTACCATTCAGTTCTTGAACCTCCACATGTTCTCCACGACCATCTCGGCCACCACGACCGCCCAGACCACCTCTACCACCACAACCACCAAGGCCGCCACCTCGGCCACCTTGGCCTTCTTAAGTTACGGCGTTAGCATTTGCTCTAGTTCGCTCCATTTTTCCTATATTAGAAAAAGACGTTATCGGCGTTAGATGAAGGAAATAGTCGTTCATGACATCATTTACGCACTCTTACACACACTCGTGTTAGCTTTTTACAATTCTAGACATTTATGCATTCATAACTTCACACAAGCTCAAGAATTCAAGTATCACAATTTCATGTTAAACAATATCATCAATGCCAACCATGCAGTAGAAGGTAATATCACAATTAAACATTCATTAATCACAACAAATGGGCAAGTCGAATCTGACCTCTACATCTAACCCACCATTCATGTATGTATACAGGGTGTACCAGCGGCTAACCCTCCACATGTCCGGTAAATTAGATGCATCGATCAAATTTCAACAGCTAAAGTGCGGTCCGAATCTAACACCTACATTTGTTGCACTAGTGGTGTATGTATACAGGGTGTACCAGCGGCTAACCTTCCACACCCCTAGTACATCTAATGCAAGGTCGGATAACGGTACTGGTATGCTCTCTAGGTACTGGCAAGGTATGTATAGAGGGTGTACCAGCGGCTAACCCTCCACCCAACCAACACCCATTAAGGAGCCTAGGGTTGCTACCACACCCTAACCATCGGGGCGCGATCAATGTTGCTACCAACTCTATAGGCACATATACCACACGCGAAAAGTTGATCAAGCTTTTCTGTAATGATATATCGCCATACTTTGTCGCTAACAACACTTCATTTCGCGGGGGACATAAGAATAATAATAACCAACAAGCTCCAGCATCTCCTCCTCAAGTTCAAGTCATAATTTCGACCGACACAAGCACACCTACAAACTCCCGCATATAGCAAAACATTGCTTGATTCCTAAGTGGCTAAGTAGCATGGTACTAAATGCACAAGATCATACATCTTAATCTATATGAATCATCAAATCATACGTCACATAAGAAAATCACATAAAGTTTACTCGAACAAGATGCATACATAATTCCTATTATGCATGCTACTTGAGGTTCTTAGGTTATAGTCTAGGCCAAACAACCTAATTCTCTATAACCACGGCTCTGATACCAATCTGTCACATCCTGACTAATGCGGAAAACTCGGGATGCGACGCATAGTACACGCATTGGATATTACGTAGAGTAGCTACATGACTACTTAAATAACACACATTTCATAGAATTCAAATATAAATATCCAACATAAAAATCAAGATTCAATTAAAACGTAGAAAAACTCCCACGCAGGGGAATGCATAGGCATAGTGCCATAATCCCTAGTCTGGTCTGCTATAGGTCACCATGTTGTACTCCTTAGCCACCTCTAATGCGGTTCACATGTTCACCTGAAAGGGTACTCAAAAGCGTCAACACAATGGTTGGTGAGTTCTTAGGTTTTGTAAACAAGTATCAAGTATGGTGTTAGGTCGAAATATCATCAAGATCCACACAGCAATATGGCTATCAACTTACTTATGATAGCAATAATCAAGTATCTCTATGCCAGTAGCACTTATGGTATACCAGGCCTAAGATGCAAGTATCAAGCATCTGGTGCCTCCAACTCCACCATAAGTATCAAGTATCAAGCATCTCAAACTCCAACATAAGTATCAAGTATCACAGTGCACATCATACAGTACAGTCAAATAGCCATAAATGATGATAGACACAAAGGCACGAGTATCCTTCCACCCCAAAACATATAAAAGATATTTGAAAGCAATAAGATCAAGCTACAAAAGATATCTGGAAGCAAGTAACCGGTACGTAGTCAATCTGTTACAAGTTATCGCAATTATGTATTCATTTAACATATTTAAACGTGCTCATAACGTGTCGCCAAGTGTTGACCATGTCATCCAAAGCGTACTAGTTTGACTTTAACCAGATTTTACAAGTTTGACCAAAGTTGACCAAGTTACATGTTTGACTAAGTTGACTAAATTGACTAAAGTTGAATAAACCGACCAAAGTTGACCAAAGTTGACTAAACCGACTAAAGTTGACCAAAGTTGACTAAATCGAGGTTGTAATCGAAATCCAAGGTCATGATTGAAATTCGAGGTCTGAAATTGATCTTGAGGTCTTAAATTAGATTTGGGGTCCTATTTCACTAAAAGACAAAACTAAAATTAAAAGGCTAGAGTTAAGAGGCTAGTAAATCTGGGGTTTTATTTTTAAAACATGAGGTCACAAATGAAATACGAGGTCGCATTTGAAATACGAGGTCACATTTGAAATACGAGGTCACATTTGAAATATGATGTCGCAAATGGAAATACGAGGTCACATTAATTTTGACGGGGTCGCAAACTGGGCTTTTCTTCCCCAAAAATCATTCTAGAAAACCCTAATCGTTTATTTCATTCTGAAAGGTGATTTTAGCATCAGATTGTACTTTTAGACTGCCTAATATGATCGGAAAACAATCCTAAAGTTGAAAACTAAAAAAAAAACGGACTTAAACTCGAAAACCCATTTGAACAAAGTTTATAAAAAGTGTACAAAAATTCTTATATCTCAAGATTTTGTTAACGAAATCACACGTAACTTTGAAAAAAGTTGTAATATATGTTTCTAAACGTTTTGGACGTAAAAAGTTCGATACTTGGCGTGTGTAAAGTGGGGTAGTAATGGTGAGGTAGTAAAAATGGGTTTGTAAAGTGAGGTAGAAATTTGGGGTAGCAAAAGGGAGGTAGTAAGGGTTTGTGTGTGTTTTTTCTTGGAGGCTAAGTTGATGGAATGAGGGTTTTTAGGAGAATAAGAAGTATTTATATGTAGGGCAAAAATGTAAGGTTTCCATGTAATCTCAAAAATACGATGTCAGAATCGAAATTGCAATGCCAGACACGAATACTAGGCCAAATCAAAAATACGAGGCTGATACAAAATTACGATGCCGATTCATAAATACGAGGTCGTATTTTGAAGCTAAAAATTTTAAATTGACTTAAAATCTTTCGTGGTCAACTCACGGGTTTTACAATATATGACAGCTTAAAAGCAGACCTAATCCTCTCTAAAGAAATGTATACCTTTTTCTTACCGTTGAGGATGGTTACATAGATTGCAGTATCACCCTTCTTGTTCTGTCCCACAAAACGGCTCGCCTAAAATTCACATTAAAGATTTTGAAACACCCAGTTTGGCTTTTCAATATTCATCTCCTTGCCAAAGGGATGATGCCACAAAAATGCCACTATATCATTATAACATTTTGCCCAAGAAGGAGGATTAAGATTAGCATATACCAGAAGCCAGAACCACTACTACATCACTACCTACCTCATAAGGTGAAAGCTTATTGACGCTTATCGGAGCTGGCTATGGAGCCTCAGATTTAGCAGAAGAATTATTATTAGTAGAATTAGTAGAAGATGATGATGCCATTTTAAATAAAAGAAATTTTTTTAAAAAAAAATTAAAGACAAGTTAAAAACAATTTTCAGACTGGAGCGGAAAAAGAGAAACATATTTGAGAAAATGAATAAGTGATTTGGTTTTTTAGGTTAAACTCATAATATATACTTTTTCAAATCAACCATTTGAAAAAAAATGAGAGAGAGAAAGAATGTGATTGGAGGATGAGCAAGTAGTGGGTATACTTTTTCAGTAACCGGTTGTAACAACCACACGTGTCACTCTCCAATAAGATCAACTAATAAACTAAATAAAATAATATAAATAATAAAACGCACTGAGATATTTAATATGAAAAATCACCACAAAGTTGAGTCATACTCAACTTACCCATTTTGACTTGATAAATCACCAAGCATAAAATGGTAGTCTGTGTCAGACACAGCTTGCCCATAAATTTGAGAAAATTTAAAGGGGTCAAATTTGTTATTACTTAGCTCACTGCCTTTTACATATTAAGCATACCTAGCTTACTTATGAGATAATTGAACCTTGATTCATCCAGTGGCTTTATAAACAGATCAGCAAGCTGATTATTAGTTGGAATTAAGTGGAGTTCAACATCTTCTTTCATCACATGATACCTTATGAAATGATATCTTATATCAATGTGCTTGGTCCTTGAATGAAGTACATGATTGTTTGAAATTGCTATGGCACTGGTACTGTTACAAAAGATTGGAGTTTTTGATGCAGTAACAACATAGTCTTGATGTTGATATTGCATCCAAAGGATTTGTGAGCAACAAGTTCCTACAACAACATACTCAGCTTCTGCAGTAGAAATGGACACCGAATGCTGCTTTTTGCTTGACCAGCTTACAAGTCTATTGCCTAGCAATTGACAAGCTCCTGAAGTACTTTTTCTGTAAATCTTACATCCTGCAAAATCAGAATCTGAATAGCCAATTACATCAAATCCTGAGTCTTTAGGATACCAAAGACCCAGATTGGAACTACCTTTAAGGTATTTAAAGATTCTTTTTACAGCCTTAAGATATGATTCCTTAGGACTAGTTTGATATCTTGCACAAAGACATGTAGCAAATATAATATCTGGTCTACTAGCAGTGAAGTAGAGTAAAGAGCCTATCATACCCTTATAAGTTGTGGTGTCAACAGATTTGCCATTTTTATCTTCACCCAGCTTATCACCAGTTCCCATAGGAGTTTTCATAGATGAGCAGTCACTAAAACCAAATTTGTTTAAGAGATATTTAACATATTTTCCTTGGTTTATAAAAATTCCAATTTTAGTTTGTTAAACTTGTAAACCAAGAAAATAGTTAAGTTCTCCCATCATGCTTATCTCATATTTTTTAGACATTAATTCCAAAAACTTTTTACAAAGTCTTTCACTACTAGAACCAAATATGATATCATCTACATAAATTTGCACAAGCAGGATATCACCATTATACTTTCTCACAAACAAGGTCTTGTCAACATTACCTCTTTTGAATTTGTTTGCCAACAGAAATTTAGACAAAGTATCATACCATGCTCTTGGAGCTTGCTTTAAGCCATAAAGAGCTTTGTCAAGCTTGAACACATGATCAGGAAACTTTGAACTTTCAAAACCTGGAGGTTGTTCAACATAGACTTCTTCTTCCAATTTCCCATTGAGAAATGCACTTTTCACATCCATTTGATAGACTTTGAAACCCTTGTGAGCAGAAAAAGCCAAAAACATTCTGATTGCTTCTAATCTTGCCACAGGTACAAAAGTCTCATTATAATCAATTCCATCCTCTTCTCTGTAACCAAGAGCTACCAATCTTGTTTTGTTTCCGGTCACAACTCCCCTTGGTTCCTATCATAGTTTTGTGATGAGGTCTTGGAACAAGTTCTCAAACCCTGTTTCTCTCAAACTGTGTGAGTTCATCTTGCATTGCATTAACCTATGATGGATCTGCCAGGGCATCATTAATCTCAGTTGGTTCAACCTTGCTTACAAAATTAACAAACATGCAAAAATTTTATGTTGCTTTCCTTCTTGTTTTCACACCAGTAAGGGGATCACCAATTACTTGGTCAATTGGATGACTGTGGGCTGATTCAGATTGGAAGGTCCAGCATGATCTGCATGGACAGTAGATGTAGAATCTGATCCAGCTTAAGCAACATTTGATGGAACAAGATTAGTATCTTCAGTAGGAGTTGGATCAGCTTGAGCATCTTCAAAGATTGGAACTTCTTCTTCTTCTTCAATGAGTTGCTCCCCCTGTGTTTGAGCACCACTAGCTCCAGCTAGAGGATTAGATGGAGGCTCATTCTCAGGTACAACCAGTTCTTCAAAATCAAAGTCTTCATCTTCAGGAGGAGAGCAATCTGGCTTAGAACAACCTTCTTATGTGGTTACATTTACAGAGTTCTCAATTGTTCTTGTTCTATTGTTGTAAACTCTGTAGGCCTTCATCATTGTTGCATATCCAAGTAGGATACCTTCATTTGCTTTTTCATCAAACTTTCCAAGATGATCTTTTTGAGTCAGAATATAGCAAGGACTTCCAAACATTCTTAGGAAACCAATTTCTGGTTTTCTCTCCCTAAGAAGTTCATATGTAGTCATTTGGTGTCTTTTCACAAACAGGGATCTGTTCTGGGTAAAGCAAGCTGTGTGCACTGCTTCAGCCCAGAAATGAGACTTGACATTGTTTTGAGCCGTCATAGATCTGGCAGCTTCAATAAGAGTTCTGTTTCTTCTTTCTGCAACACCATTTTGTTGAGGAGTTCTTGTAGTTGAGTAGACTTATGGAATTCGCTTTTCAATGTAGAATGAGTTAAGAGTAACGTTTTTGAATTCAGTACCATTGTCACTCCTTAATTGCCTAACAAGCCTTTTGTAAATAATTTTAGCTTGCTTGATGAAATGGATTATGCTGTCAGCAGCTTCACTCTTATGTTTAAGAAAGAAAACCCAAGTGTATCTTGAATATTCATCAACAATGACCAAAGAGTATCTCATTCTAGTGAATGAAGGGGTACTAATTGGTCTAAAGAGATCCATATGAAGCAGATACAAACAAGTATCAATGGTTGAGCATGTTTTAGACTTAAAAGTAGCTTTGCGTTGTTTGCCTTTCTCACAAGCACCACACAGCTTGTCTTTCTCATAATTAATCACTGGAAGACCAGGCACCAATTCTTTCTTACACAGCTTATTAATGTCCTTAAAATTCATATGAGATAACCTTTTATGCTACAACCAGTTTAGCTTATCTTGTGTCTTTGACATGAAGCTGACTTCTTTTGTAACAGTTGGATTTCTCATGTCAAAAGAATACAAAGACTCATGCCTCTTTGCAATAAGAACCACATTGTCTTCCAAATCAAGAACAATACCCTTATCAGACCTGAATCTTACTTCATAGACCGCATCTCACAATTGACTTACACTGATCAAGTTGTGTTTCAAACCATTTACATAATAGACCATTTTGAATGTAAGGGGACCATTTGAAAGTATACCAAATCCTTCAGTCTTTCCTTGAGAATCATCTCCAAAAGTAACATTAGGATCAACACGAATCCTAAAGCTACTTAGCCGGGACTTACATCTGCTCATATGCTTGGAACACCCACTGTCCAAGTGTCAGGTATTATCATCATGACTGCCCTACATTTTTCAGTAAGAGATTAGTTATTTTTGGGAACCCATCCATAGATGGGTTCACCAGAGCTGACCTTCTGGTCTGACTCAGATTGGACAATAGAACTTAGACTCTTATCACATATGAACGCCCATTGTTGCTTGGTTTGTCCTTTACCGGATTTAAAATTCATTTTACCAACATTTAGAGTTTCCTTTTGAGCAAAACCTTTGCCTATTCCAAATTTCTTGCATTCAGCTCTCAATTTTCTTTGATTAATAATTTTAGGATCAGACACATTTTCAAGAAAATTTGTGTTGTTTGAAACCTCACCAATTCTGGACTCAACATATTTGGAAATCATTTTGTCAGAGTCCGATTTGATGTCTTTTGAAACAGACTCAGATTTTGTTTGTGACCCATTTCCTTGAGAACCAGACTTCTCATTCTTTAAAAGCTTTATTTTCTCTTTTGGAATACTATGATCTCTAACCTTTCTTTTAGTTTTCTTTGAATTGCCCTTGTTAGTTTTAGACACTGAATCTGACACCGATTGGGTAATGGTTATCTTGGACAAGTCAAGACTTTCTTTAGGTTTTAACTCAACAACCTTATCAGCTTCAAACACAACTTCAGCAATGGTCTGACCAATGGTTTCAGGATCATTAAACCCAATACCAGATTTCTGAACCAACTTGATTGATTTAGAATTCTTTCCTTTGGTTTGGACTTTGGGTGGTGAAGGAGGCTGATAACAAGGCTTTATAGCACAAACTTCAGCAATGGCTATGGCCCTATCATAATCACCATAAAAAAAAGCTTGGATCTGATGAGGTATTTGGTCATTTACACACTTAGCAGTTCTTTTGGAGCATATACACCATGATTCAGTAATTTTTTAACTCTTAAAAACTTTTCTTCTGCAGTCTTAGCTTCTTTAACCAAAATTGAGTTCAATTGTTTTTGTGTTTTGACTTCAGACTCAAGTTTTTCAATGGTGTGACTTTTAGAACTAATATCAAGTTTCAAAACATGTATCTCCTTTTTGAGTTATTAATTGAAGTGTTTTTGTAAAAGAACCTCATCACCAAGTCTATTTAGTCTAGACAGTTTCTCATTATCAGAAAGATTGGAAAAAGAAGTTACCTCAGGGAGCAGTCTGACTGGTAGATTGTGAAGTCCCTCACTCAATGGTTTAACCCACAAGTGTAGAATAACAAGTCAAGTAATCACTAGATAAGACTAGTATTAAACGTCAAGTAAGCACTAGATTGGACTAGTATTACGATTAATATAAATGCAAGAATATATATAACGTAATACGTACTTAAGCAATATAAAGATAAGCAAATAAGTAAATGGTAAGACGCAATGTAATTTTCAAGTGTATTTTATTTATTGATGTTAAATAAAATACAAGGTTGTTGCGGAACAAGATATTACAAAATAAGTATCTAAACAACCTATGAATTACAAGTGATCTAATCTTTGCTAAATAAACCCTTTGATCGAAATACTTAAAGTTGTGAAGTATGACTGTTTAGATCGAGAGTATTTGAGCAAAGGCACCAAATTGCAAAAGTATGTGATTTGGACGAGGAAGTGACTTGGTATTTATAGGCAAAAAGAATAAATATAATATTCTTTTTGTCATACAAATATGGTTACATGCATTTAAAGAAATTACTTTAATTCCTTAAAAACATTGATTAAAGTACAAGAATAAAGTCACATGATAGTGACTTATCTTCTAATTAACCAACCACCTTTACATGCGTGTAAGGCTTTTAACAAAAGACAGATGGATTGTCCGGTTAAAGGCATGTAAAGGCATAAAGTCAATTCCTCGTAATTAGTGTTCAGACTTGTAAGGTCTAGAACACTGACAAAGACTCCAGTCAGGAGATCTGGTAAGTCTTCCAGTGAGCTCCGCTATTTGTCAGACTTCTTTCTTCAGACTTCAGTCTTCGACTTTAGTGAGAATGTTCTTCAGTGGAAAGATCTTGACTGGAGTGAAGTCCAGTGACCAAATCTGGTGGAATCCAGATTTCTATACAAGTAAGTTGTTCAGTGGTCTTCACATAATTTCTGGACAAATCTTCAGATGGCTCCAGTAGTTACGTCTAGAGCGAGTCCAGTAAATCTGGACTTAACATAGATGCCTGGTGAGCTAACTAAGATTGCTGTTGTATTTTCTCCAGATCTTCAGCAAACTTTTGAGCAGCTTCTTTAGCCATGAAACACTTAGCATCTTTATACAGTTCATCATTAGATGAAGTGGCACTTTTAGCCCAGTCTTTGGCTACTAGACTCTTCTCATTTTTGTTCACCTTCTCAGTCAGTTCAGCTACTTGTGCTTTCAAGGCTTTGTTTTTAGTCTTGAGCTTTGAGTATTTTTCGCTTCTTCCACCTTTGGCTGGGACAACTTGAGAAGACTCCTTGGATCTACAGTCACTAGCCATACGTCCAATCTTGCCACATTTATAACAAGTGACTTTAGACATATCAAATGGCTTATCTGTCTTATCAGCTTAGCCACCTTTTCCTTTACCTTTAAACTTACCAAAAGATCTCCTTCTGATCCTTTTAGCCAACATAGCTACTTCATCACCTAGTTCATCACTTTCAGATTCAGCACAAACAGAGTTAGGATGAAAAATCACAGGAATGTCATCATTAACATAAGGAACGATCTCATTGCTAATTGAGCTAGGGTGTTCAGACATGGATGCAACAAGTGCAGCAGCAAGCTGACTATAAGAATCACCCATAGCAATTAACTTTTCTGCCTCTGAACATTCTTGGTTATGAAGCAAACCAAAAAGTCTAAGGAGATCAAAATCATCCTAAATATAGCTTAATTTGACAGAGGAAATATAATTGTTCCATTTAGGTGGTAATGAATCAAGAAATTTACTTTTCAAAACATTATTTTTCTTAACAATTCCAACAACAGCTAAATCATTTACCAAGGCATTAAAGCGGGTATGAGTGTCAGTTAAGGATTCATTTCTCAAATAGAAGAATCTCTCATACTTCCTGGTTAAGGTTGTTATGGTAGACTCCATGGAAGTAGAGCAACCCTCAAACATGACAGTCAATGTACCCCACATTTTCTTAGCAGTTGAACACATTTTAATAGAATGGTAAATATCTTTGGGCACAGCTTGGACAGTCCTGTCCTCATCCGACAATCTGCCTTGTCCTTAACAATAGATTTCACTGTTGCAGGAATGGATGGTTGACCTTCCTTAACTACAGCTTTAACCACAAGAGTTTGTGTAAGAACATAAGGATCATCCTGAAGGATGTCAGGCATATTGTTATCGATGGATTCAAGAAACAAATACATTCGACCTTTCCACCTACTGAAATCATCTTAGTCAAACATAGGAGGTCTGGTTAAAGAATCATCATCAATATAAGATGACATAATGCTTTACTATAAAGAAAATATGCAAGGATCAAGTCAAGTTAATTCTTAACCTCTTCTCTGATACCAATTGATACTTCCCAAGGTGTATCAATATATCAAAGTATATTGTACACAGGATAGTTGTAGAGAGGGGTGAATACAACTTTTCTTGAACCTTACAAACTTTTATACTAAACGTTTTAAGACTCAGATAATGTATTTAAACAAGTAAAGAACAAGAATCAATAAAACAGTAAAGCAGAAAAATAAGCATTCTTGAACACAGATTGTGGTTTTCAAATGTAATCTTTTATTAAGAAATAATCTTTACAAAGATTTACAGGGTTATGGCGGAATAAAGATAGCCTACAAATATCTAAACAACCCTGTGAAATGACAAACAACAATCAATAATTTCTAGCTCAAGAGAATCAGCCCAAGCTGATTTCGTACAGACCAAGTGTAAGGTCCCGTTGACCCTTGAACATCGAGATCTGTACGAATCCAGGTGTGCAGAATCCACCCAAATCCGTTCCCGAGGCTTTTAACATAATCACGCACATATATATGATAAGAACAGAAGATAAACAATAATAATTCCTTTATCATTAGTTGAATGATTACAATAATGAATCCGTTTACAATACATCTTAATGATTACGAATTACAATAAAAAGACGACTCTTGATAATGAATTACATGGTAGACACCGGGCATAGATCTCTACCCCGATCCGTGAATAGTTTCTGTCTAAAATCAATCCATTAACTGAAACCCTAGACCTATATCACGTATATATAATTGACACATACATATATGGGCTACGCTGGACTTGGGCTTCTAGACGTATACTACAGTATCATCTCATAGAGATTAGTGTAGTATAGATATCATCACATACAACTAATGTCACGTATCATCCTCTAATATCTCATAGAGATTAATGTAGTATAGATATCATCTCATAGAGATCATCACATAGAGCTTTGTAGTATACGTTAACATCATATAGCCCGTCTCCTGAATTGCATTGCAACAGACAATAATAGGTGCACAGAAACTGCACCAACACCAAGTTGTGAGTAAGAACAGAGATACTTGTATAAAAAGTGATTCTCAGGAATGTCACACATATGCATACAAGGAGTGTAGCTTTTATAGGCGAAAGCTCATTCTTCTCTTGGTATTCAATTCAGCCACGCATTTTTCTATTGTTGGACGATCAAGGAATAATCAATCGTGCTTTCATCCTACTTGTGGTCCCCCACATACAGCTGCATATTCTTCATCGTCCAATAAGAATATGGACACGCATATGCATATCTAACCACTAACCTGGATCCTAGGATTCTTCCTAGTCACATCATTTATCTTTATCTTCAATCCAGGTTGTTATCTTCACTTGATTGTCAGACACAGATTGGGCTGCTTGTCAAAGCACCAATCTGCCTAAGCGTTTCCAAGCTAACTGCTAATCCCAAGCTGCCTTCCACTGCCAGCTTGGTCTTCTATCTTCAATCTTCCTCTTCGACTAGCATTGAATGCTATAAACTTGTTGATGCAGCTTGAATAACACTAGTTTCCATAATATATTACATTATAAAGTATGAAGCATGATCTGGGTAAGTTATAGATCTCAAGTTGTGTCAGCTTAGTCTGACCCAGATCAGATTACAAGAACCAAAAGCTTTCTAAGTGTTTATATGTAGGTCAGATTTGTCATCATTAAATTTACATTTATCAATGGGACTCAACAATTTTTTTAACAGCATAAATGATAATCCTTAATATATAATAAAACAAAACCTTTATTTTTAAATTAGGAAAATAAGGACCATTGAATTTCATCTCTTATTTTATATCACTTTGATGACATCCTGATTGAATAAAGAATTAGTTAATAAAACTTTTGGTCCTCATCTTTGTATATAAATGTCTTATAAAGTCTTTTAGTTTTATTTTATTTTTAATAAATGGCTTGATGAATCTTTGTTAACCATATATTTATAATTATATTACTTCATAGTCTTTAATGTATATAACTAATAAATGATACGAATATTTGACCAATTTTCCATTAGGCCATTTAGAGTGGGTTAATTTGTTGAATATGTTATTTAAATAAATTTACATTACATGCATGGTTATGTGTTGATGCGATTGCTTAGATGATTCATTAAAATAACAACTTTGGTTCTCCTAATATGAGTAAAAGCTATGTAGCTATAACTCAGTGTTAATAAATATTTATATTTAATATTTCATAACTAATATAATGGTGAATTACACTTATTGAGATATATGTGTTTCATTTATATATTTTAGTTTTATTGTTGAAATCATTATCCGTTAACATTTTTCATTGACAATTAACATGGTATTATAATTGTAGTTCAAAGTTTGTAAATATTTCTTTAGATGTTAATCATTTCCATATATTAAAAGTTATTCAATGTAAAGAATAATATATAAATCGCGTACTTTACACCGGTAGTAAGCTAGTTATAACTAATACTTAAGTGCAAAAATCGTCCATGTGGTTTGTCATTTTTGCATTTTTCATTCTCACCGTATTACTTTTGACCAAAACATTTATGTAATTAGCATTTCGTACCTGGATCTGCCTTGTAAGTGAGGGACATTTATGTCTTTTCACCCATCTTTATCTTCTACAAATAACATACGCAAGAGTCTTTTAAAGTTAAAGTTAAGTGTAAAAAATTAATGTCATTAGAGGAAGCCTGAGACCTAAAATAAAATCCTATCAAAGAACGCCATTATTTGTTCTACTCCATTTCAAGAAAAATAAGAATACTCCCAAAGATTTCGTTCTACTACAAGTTGCTTAACTGAGACATCATGATATTCTTACTATGATTATAATAAAATGAAATTTTCTAAAAAACAAATCATTTGTTCTTTGGTATATGTTTTTAATGAGAATTTTCAAGGTACGTAAGAATAATGTTTAGCCACCTTAATTTAATAATGTTTAGCCATCTTAATTATATTATGTTATATGCTAGTTGTATTAATCTAGGCATCATGATTTGTTTTTCTACTATTATTACAGAATTTTTTAACGATCATTAATTTTTATTATTTTTTGTTATTCTTACTGTATATATAATAAAAAAAAATTCCTCTAATGATCCACTTGAGCAACCAAATCAAGATATTTTACATTCTCAAATTGAGTTATGCTGATATCATAACGTATTTATCTATTTGCAGCATTTACGGTTTAAACATTCTAATTAATTATGTCAATTGAATACTTCTACTAAGATATATATGTGATTGGGTATTGTAAAACAAATATTAAAGTAAAATAAGTATAACAAGATTTTGACCTTTAGATCATGGATAAATTGGTACACGAAGATTCACTAAACAATTGATGTACAATGATTTTTATGAGATACGGTGATTATCATTGAAGAAAAACCTATTGTTTTATTTGTTTTACTTTAATACTTGTTTTATTTTATCTAAAACCAATATATATATATATATTAGATTATGTCCATGCGATGCATGGTAATATACACATTACATTAGGTTAATTACAAATATAAGATTTTAAGTAATATTGCTTGTAAACAATGATTAACATATATACGTTAAAAGTATTAATATAAGAATTTGAAATGACATTATACTTTTATTATATATGTAAAATCTAGAAAAAAAAATAAAGTAGAATGAAGAAAGAAAAATAAAGAGAAAAAAGAAGATATAACGGTGAAGATAAGAAATTAAATTATAATATAATAATGTGTGAAATTGATAAAGTAAATATCTAACTTAACATTGATTATATAATCGAATAGTAAATTATTAGATAAAATTATCATATAATTTAGTTTTATATTTATTAAATTATATTCTATGTACAAAGATAATCTCTCTCTCTCTCTATATATATATATATATATAATTATTAAAAGAGTAGTTAATCAAGCATTTTTAAGCCTTTTGCAAATCTAAAGTTATCTTAAAAATTTGCCACATAGGATTTTATCCATGTGGCATCTTCATAATTTTTTTTCCACAATATTGATCTTTTAATTTTTATATATCAAACAAACCTTAATTTTTTTGATAAAATAAAAATAAAATACCTCTTAAAAATAGGCGACCTTAACAAACCCACCCATTTAATTCAACCGGTTTAAACAACCTTTTTCAAACAAACCATTTGTTTTTCAATGATAGCTAATTTTCTTTTAACCTTCAAAGCCTCTCCCATTTTTATATATTAAGCCAACTTTAATTATTGATTGTAATGCTCAAACAATCTTCCATCAATTTTTTCAAAGCAATCTTGAGGTTTATTCTTTGATCAACATAAAAAGTAAACATATAAATCACCATAAGTTCTTTTGTTTTTCTTCGTTAGTAGCATACGCATAATCAAAACGAAAAAACTATACATAAATTGTATTATTTCCATAATTCTCATTAGTAAAAAAAAGTATTACAATGATAAAATGTTTTTTGATGTCAATTATTAATTTTATTTTTTTTAGTTTGGCTAAGAAATAGAAGTTTATTTATCAGGTCATGTGAACTTCAAATGAATTAACTTTACATTAAACAATAGCTTATAACATTTCGCGTATCACGCGGGTAAAAGACCTAATATATATATATATATAAAAGGCTATCAGAAAGCGCTCGGGTGGTGCTCTTTGAGCCCGCCATGCCAGCATTTTTCTACATGGCATCACCAGAACGATTTGAGAGACACGTAAGCAATTTATTTGCTGAAGTGGAGTGTGTCTACTTAAACATATATAAGCCATTAAATGGCTTTTAATAAAAATTATCGGGAGGTGGGATCGAACCCGCAACCTCTTGATTCTCAGGTAAGCCACTATACCACTTGAACTAGAATTAATTTTGTTTGTAAATTGGAAATCCACTGTTAATAAAGAATTTATATCATCATATACATACACATCGATTTAACAACCATGAATTTTAAAGATTATTTCTATCAATTTAATACATACCTAGCAAGAAAACAAATAAACATATTATTATGGAAAGGGAATCTCAAATTCTTTTCTCACAATCACGATCAACATGTTTTGGATTTACAACATATAGACTTTTGAATTAGCAGAGATCAGAACCTTAAGTTTAGGAGTTGGAATTAAAAGGTTTTTATCAAAAATTTCTCACGCACTGCCTAACCTCACAAACTTGGGAAAAAGATCATGGTATGATTTCTTTTCATCAAACTAATCATTGTTTTTGTGTTTTTATTAAAGGATTTTTACATATACTCAGATTGGTTTAGTGATTCGAGATTACAGGGACACACAAACAAACCTTTCTTTAAATTAACGGAATGTCGAATATGCTCAGAATTCTATTAATGAATTTTCGTATATGCTTAGAATTTAGTGATTGTGTCTACTTGATTCAACGTGTGTTCTACAATATTGCTCTTATTTGTTTTTTCATATAGGGCACTCCTGTTATTTTCTAGGAATTCAAGTTCTTAGTAATCTACTATATATGCTTATGATAAAATTTGTTGCAAGCCCAACAAATATACTAGATTAGTATTGTAATATTACAGAAATCGTTCGTGTTCGGGTGCGGAAGTAAGGTGATTAACAATGGTGGATGTGTGTGTTTTAGTGTGTGTATTGAGAGAGACAGAGAAGTGTGTGTGGAAAGCTTGGAATTATATTTTGCAAGTATGATCAAAAAGGTTACAAAAGGTTAAGACTTGAGGGGTATTTATACTCTAAGTAAATACATAAGCTCCCCCTCAATCTTATATTACATATGCAAATGTACAAAGATAATGAAATACAACTAAGCACTATTTTGAATTTCTAACATTCTCCCCCTTAGTGCTTGGTTGTCTTCAATTAGTTCCTCCTCCTCCTTTTCTCAGCTCGTCTTTTCTTGTTCTTTCTTTTCTTGTAATCTTGAGCTGCTTTTGATGTAGATGGTTTATCTTTCATGGAATTCCAAAAGGCTCTTTTCTTGTAACTATTCCAAGAGTCATTCCAATACCTCTTAGGAATGAAATGCCAGTTAGCACCTTTTGGACGTTCATCAGGCAATCTGATATTATCTTGAAAGTTAACTGGAGGAATATTATGAGGACCTCGTTCATGACTTGGATTCCAAAGAACCCATGAACCTGTCTCAGTATGAATGATTCCTTCTCTTGGTCTAATAGTTCTGACAGCAATAAGATCTCTAACTTTTTGACGCATGTCAATTGTCTCTTGGATCCTTCTTATGTGTCTTTCTCTTTGAATCTGGATGTTTTCATTTTCACTGGGATCAGGATTATCATGAATTGCTCTGAGGAACAATAAGCAATATTTTAGAGTGCCATCTGAATACTTGGGAAAATCAGATACACGGACAAAGATTTTTCCTCTGAAGCTGTTAATGAAAACAAATCCATCCAATTCTTCTATTGGATCTCCAATCAGATAAGAATCCAACTCATAACCTCCTGCTCTCTGAATTAGTCTTGTGAGATTGATTCTTCTTGTTCTCCTTTCTAAACCAATCTGGAAATCATTGAACTCATAATATCTGATTAAAGCCTGAATGTGACTCTTCAGAGCTTCATAAGCAAGGAGTTGATCTGGAGTCTTTGTGATCAAATGAGCATACTGGTTGTAGAGAAAGAGGATGTCAGAGATTGGTAAGTATTGAAAAGATTCTTCATGAATAACATAGATGTGACCATCAGCTCTTTGCACTCTAAATCGGACAAGTCTTTGGTTCTGATACTTGATAGGAGCAATCAATGTCAACACTCTTGTGATTGGACTCTGGAACTGATTATACCACTCTTCACTTCTTACTGTGCTTTCAGCATTCATCATTTCCAAATATGCATCTCTTTGATTTTGATGTCTGAAAAGAAAGAATGCTCTCAACCTATTCAAGGTCATGTTGAGTCTTTCCTCAGATGAGCAGTAAATCGGGAAGGCTCTTTCTTCAATGTATCTAGCCCTGCATACTAATTCTTCAGGTCTGACATTCAGATTCAGCATTTGTGCATAATTCTCATGAAAATATCCTTCATTAATTTGCCAGATTTTGTCTCGAGTGATTCTTGGATGTCTAATGCCCATGCTAAGCTCTCTTGGTGTGTCAAGATTGTTTGTATCTCTTAGATCATAGACAATTTCTTCAAAGATATCTTTTTCAAATTGTTCTTGAGACATAGCAGCTCTTGGTGGAGCATCATTAGAATCATCCGAATTAGAATCACTGTCATCATCAGTTCTCTTCCCTGGTTGAAACGGATCAAGATCACTAGATGGATCAGAACTTGATGTGGTTGAGTAGTAGTGAGAGAGATATTTAACAAGTGGAGGCAGATCATCTGAATCAGAATTATGAACTTGATGAGCTTGGGATGATGAAGGAATATCCACACTTTGAACTTGATCTTGATTTCCTTCTGTTGTATCTTGAACATTTACTTCTTGTGTTGTATTATGACCTTCTCCACTATCTTGAACATTATTCTCCCCCTCGGGTTGATCATCCGGGTTTTGATCATCCCGACTCCTTAAGATAGTGGTCGGTCGACATTGTTGTTCAAGCTCACTTAATCTCTTTCGAATTGCTTCAATTTCAGCTTTATGAGCAGTATCAGTATCCAGGAAATGTTGATAAGAAATAATTGATTGACAGATGGCTTGCTTTGGTGGATTCAGATTGGATTCAGATCTTAATCTACGAAGTACTACCATTATGAGAGTATCAGTGGATATACCACTTTCATGAAGCCTGTTAGTAGTAAAATCATTCAAATAGGTATCACTAAGATCAGAGTCTGATGAAGATAAAGAACTTGAAGAAGAATCAGGAGAATCAGGATCAGGAAATGATTGTTGAGTTGATGAAGTTGGAATTTCTGGGAGTGTTGGTGATGAAATTGGAGATGATTGAGTAATTGGCGGTGTTGATATGATTGGTTGAGATGACAAAAGAGTAACAGTTGGAACAGTTGAAATATGAGTAGATGATGTAGAGATTGGAGTAGTAACAGATGAGCCAATTCTAAGTGCACCACCAGTAAGCAATCTGCGTGGTGAAGAACTGGTTTGAGTCATTGGAAGTTTGCCAGTGATGGTATATCGGGATGTACGTAAGACACTTTCTTGTTCTTGTTCAATCCCTTCAACCAGATGAGTCACAAGAGTTCGAACGATTGGAGATAATGCTGAAGATTCAGAAATTGAAGTAACAGGAGCAACGGAAGATGACACATCAGTAGTTCCAAGTGGTTCTACTGAGTGACCTGACGACATCATGACTGTCACAGGATTTCCTGTTGTTTCAAGAGTTTGAGCAACAGTTGATGATTCGGCTTCACAACCAGAATCTTGTGGAAAGTGTTTTGTGAGGAAAACTTGACTAGTTTTTGACATCTTGGATATTGAACTATTTTTGGAGATAGTATTAAAAGCAGAGGTTCTAGAAACAAATGAAGCATGAACCTTAATGGTGTCCTTTCCTTTGATAGTTGGTGCAATCTGACTTTTGGGTGAGTAAAACGAAGTTGGAGCAATCTTAGATTTAAATTCCTTCTTTGATTCAACTTTAGACTTTTTGAAAGAAAGTTTTTTAACTCCTTTTTCAATTTTTGATTGACTTTCTGATTGAGAACCAGTTTTGGTAGTCATCTTTTCAACCAATGCTTTTGCTTTAGCCTTAAAATTTTCAGGAATCTCAATTTTATGCTCTAAAATCACTTTACTTTTGTCATTTGGTGTTATCACAGGGGTTTCAAAAGAAAGTACCTTTTTGACAGAAGCAAGACGTTTAGTCTTCAAAGCTTGAATTTTTTCTTCAATCTTGAAAAATGATGATAGCATTGTTGTGGTCATATCTTGAATTTGTTTAGAAGAGATGCAATCATCCTGCAATACTTTTGTAGAATTCTCACTCCCATTGGATGGAGTGGGGTAATCATCAGAATTATGATTAATCATCATATGGGTAGGGGTGGTCTCACTTACCTTTGGGGAATAATCTTGAGTTTTCAGATGTTCAATGACCTTTTGTTGAGACTCAACTTTTTGTTTTAGGTTTTCAATTTCTTTTTCCAATATGGTAGTTGGAATATAAGCTCTGTGAGAAATTGATTTGGAAGACTCTTGTTGAGACTCATTTTGTTTCACTGAAATGTTGTCTATTTCTTCTAACTCATAAATTGATTTGTTATGAGTTTTCTTGTAAGAATCATTAAGAGCAACATAATCAATGTTTATTTGAGTTGGTTTTGGTCTTTCAACATCATCTGACTCAAAATCATCCTCAGATGGTCTGATGAATTTTTGTATCATGCCAAGGCGAAGAAATTTTTCATCATACAGAGCACCAAGATCTTCTTTTTGAATTTTCTCTAAATGTGCTGGATTCTCACAACCTAAACCAAAAAGAAGTTCTGATTTATCAATCTTTGATTTGTTGTAATAAGCAGTGAAATCTAAGAAAGGATTTTGTTCTATTTTGTAAATTTTCTCTTGATAGAACAAAATGTTTGCTTTCAAATCTTCAACTTGATTTTGAAGAGTTTCAATTTCAACTCCTTTGAGAAACAAGAACTGTTTAAGTCAGAAATCTGTCTTTCATGTTTTTCACAATTTGGTCTCATATTTTTCATTTTGTTTGTGAGAAACTCAACATCTGCTTGTCTTGCATTTGCTCTTATCCATTCATTGGTTTTCTCAAGCTGTAAGGTCTCAATGGTTTGCTTGAGTGAATGGAAGTTTTTTCAAGGTCTTGACATTTATTGGTTAAATGTGCATTGGGTGAAACAACTTGAGAACTGTTACTTGACAAATGCATTTCTTTCAAAGAGTCATAGTTAACTTTGAGAGCATCATGAGCTATTGAGAGTTGAGAAAAATCTTCATTAAGTTTATCAAACTCTTGTTTAGCTATAGTCAAATTTGTCTTCAAAGTATGATTTTGCATTGTCAAAGTATCAGCAGTTGTTTGAAGAGACAAGTAATCAGTTTGAGTAAAAGCTTGTACCTCTCTTGATGAAATCTCTGAATTGATGTTGATTGTTGTCATTTAAAATGATTGAATTACAAAAAAAATTGATTTAGAAAATGAAGTTAGAAATTTAGATCTTTTTAGATTTTTGAAAAAAATTCTAAGTATGAAAACAGAAAACAGAACGATCTAAATTAGATCGTTTTAGAAAAAAATTTTTCTAAGTAATGAAGAATAAAGACGAAATAAGAAAGAAAGGAAAAAAAAATGAAATGTTTTAAAAGTGATCGTTTTAAGGAATTGTAATGAAAAGTTAGAACGATCTAAATTTAGATCGTTTTAACAATTTGGGTGAAAATTTTTCTAAGTATAAAAACTTTGAAAATTTGGGCAGTGTAACACAATGATTTGGAAGTTTTTGAGCAAAACCAATCTCAAGGAGATCAGTTACCCAAGGAAGTGTGTGATTCCCAATCACTACAACTTCAGAATCACGATCCACACACTACACAATTCACACAGAATTATACAAGTTAGAACGATCTAAATTAGATCGTTTTAACTTCAAAATGGTCCAAAACTAGAATGATCTAAAAGACATCGTTTTAGTTCCTCCAAGAAAGATCGTTTTGTAATACCTGCACATATAAACAGAACAGATAAAACAAATGGTTTTTGATACAAACTTGATCAATTCTCACTCAGTTTTGAGAATTAGGATGTGATCCAAACATCAAAATGCTCAGAAAATGATAACGCACAGTCCTAGAAACAATTCCATATCTCAAATCAACTTATTTGTGAAAATCAAAATTTGATCAAATTTTCGAAAATTTTGATTTATGCTCAAAACTTTGAATTTGATTCTGAAACTTAACAGAATGTTTTGAAATATGATTTCGAACGTATTAGTGAACAAAAACTAGAAAATTGAACAGAAATTGAATGAAAATTGTTGAAGAACAGAAATGGCGGTAAAAAGTTCTTTGAACACGTAGAAGCAGAATTTGAACAGAATTCAATGAATATGTATTGAATCTGGTATCGTTCGTGTTCGGGTGCAGAAGTAAGGTGATTAACAATGGTGGATGTGTGTGTTTTAGTGTGTGTATTGAGAGAGACAGAGAAGTGTGTGTGGAAAGCTTGGAATTATATTTTGCAAGTATGATCAAAAAGGTTACAAAAGGTTAAGACTTGAGGGGTATTTATACTCTAAGTAAATACATAAGCTCCCCCTCAATCTTATATTACATATGCAAATGTACAAAGATAATGAAATACAACTAAGCACTATTTTGAATTTCTAACAAGTATAAAATTTTATTATGATCTCTACTCTCTCACTTTTTTTCTTTTTGTAGGAACAAGCCTTTGAAATTGTTGTGGCTGATTTATTGTTTAGTTCATGTGTCATGTTTTGGTTAACCATAAGTGTCTTTCTATACAAAAAACCCGTAGATATTTGAAGGCTACAATTTTTACATGTTGAACTCTATTTTATAGAACAACCCAAAAAGCATGGCTAAATGATAAATTACGACCTTTGAAGAATGTTATGTTGGTTTTCAACCATCAAAGATACTGGATATCAAAACATATTCAACAATAGTTACTTGGAATATATGGTTTATATTTCTTACTTGGAATATTTCTTATATTTCTAAACTATATCAAATGGATGATGATTTTAGTGTTAGTATGTAAATTCGTATTTCAACATAAGAGTACAGATACATATTGGGATATCATGTAATAATAAATTGGCAAAAAATTTTTGTTGTTTGCTGGTTGTGTCTTTATCTTCTGATATAGTTTGTCACAATTTATTGTGTTTATTATATGTAATTCACAAAGACTTAGCCATGGCCAAAGTTGGTTTATATACGAATCCAGTCATTAGCCATCGTCAGTTTTATGTTGTCTTTTCGCGAGTCAAAAGCAAACAATGATTGAAGGTTTTGGTTTTGAAAAGTGATGACAAGCCTATAAGTTGGATATATAGTCTTAATTCATTCGCATATTGGCATGGTAAATGGAACTTGAGAGAAAGTAACTTGTATCAATGGTACATGCTTTGTATGAATTGCTTGAGCCCATGTCATAGCATTTTGAAGTACTATTAACTAGTATCATTCTTCATCTTTTTCCTTAGCATAAAAGATCATTTATCTGATAAATTATATTGTTTAAACAATGTGATTTTAATGATAATTTGTCTTTGTACCTCTTCTTTTCTATTAACTCTCTATCATTACTATTATTTATCTGCATATTAAAATGAGATTCTTCACAAACATATTAGTTGACCTTTGTATGATAAAATTTAAGACTGCAGATTTACATTTGCGTCTGTCATGGCTGATACAGAATTTGTGTACTTAATAAGTTTCTTTTATATGCCGAGAAGTCAAACAACAAGATTTTATGATGAATCAAGCAGAAAACAAGATAGACCGATGCAACGCATGAGTTTCACCTAGTTAAATACAAAAGCAAAATAGAAAGTGATAAGTTACAAAGATTGATAATTATATTATCATTGTCTTTTAATTACTTTTAACATTCACTAAATAGCTATGTAGTTTTCAAAAAAATAAACAAATATTAAGTTAGATCAAGTAGTATGTGCATAATATTAAAAGTTGGAGGTCATGAGTTCTAATATTGTATATGGCTTTTTTAAAATTGATATAAAAAAAGGTCTATGTAGACAAATGATGATGTGGCAAATGAAGTGTCACATAAACACTTAAAAAGATAATTTTAAATATCAATATATATAAAAAAAATAAAAATTACCAGAAAATGACACATAAACAAAAAACTTAGTTGGAACGAAAAGAGGAGTATCACTTAAGAAAAAAACTATCTATTAATGATATAAAGAGTTATAATTTTTTTATATATATATTAAAAGAGTAGTTAATCAATCTTTCTAAAGCTCTCTTCAAAACTAAATCTATATTAAAACATCGCCATATATGAATTTATCTTATGTTGCATCCTCTTATTTTTTTTATCTTATTTATATAAATAAATAATTATGAATGGGGTAGGATTAATGTGAGAACAAAAAATATGAAGAGAACCGTAAAAATAACTAGTTTTTCTCCATTTCTCCTTTTTTTCGTGGTTTTTTTTTATTTTTTGAACTTTTTTTTGTTTTTTATTTTCTTTTAACAAAAACCCATTCTAGAAAAAGAAAAATTAGAAAAAGAAAGTCATTGGGTTACGTGTTAGAAAACATATGGATACGGTACGGACTTTACCCTCATCCGTTCTAAAGGGGTTGTCACCTGACGCATATGTGAATGATATGGATTTGATGGACGATCATTTAAGTGATGGTAGTGGTTTGATGCGGTACGGGTGTAACCCTTAACTCTAAGGGCAGAGCCCATAGAGATGGATTTTTAGTGCTTCTCACGGTTCTCACTATATATGTTGGTTCTCACTTGATCCATTCACATTAGGAATATTAACATACATATATGTATATATATATACATATATATGATAGATATCAAATGAGAAGCTACCTTAAGGATAGAAGAGAGAGAATATTATTTTTTGTACCGTCTCCTTACATGTTTAACTCACTAACTCGGGTTAGAAATTTTTTTAAATTTTTAAATTTTTTTTTTATCGATTGAGTTAACTAAAAACAGAATGAATTGAAAAAGGTAAAAAAAAAAAGAAAAGTTAAACAAGCTATAAAAAATAAAAAATGAACCTTTTCTCCCATCTCTCCTAAAGAACCTTCTCTCTTGATCTCTTTATGTATTTTTCCCTATTAATTACTCCCTCCGTCCTAAATTGAACATTTAATATGGGACGGAGGGAGTATTATTTAGGTAAATATGTTACCTTTTTATGTATATTTAATAGAGGTTTTTTAATATATAATAAGGAAACATGGAAAGTCATAATATAACAATTAGATATATTGTCAAAGACTAATTGTCAGATTAATTAACTTTTTTTCATTTATTTGATTAAAAGGACATTTGTCGTTCAAAAACAATGCAATGTGTCGTTAAATAGGAGCTACAATGTTGTTTTAGTCTATTGGTAGATGATGTAAAAAAAAAAATTTATAACCTGAGTAAGTGAGTTATATATATAAGGGTACGGTACGGGCTTCGCCCATAAAAATATTAATAAGGGGTAGCTGGTGAGAGTGATAAGTCATAGAGGGTGATAGGTCATAAGGGGTAATCTTTCTAATGGGCTTCGCCCTTAGCCATCATGGCTCCGCCATATACTGAGAGGCTTAAAGTAAGAATGAAAAATGTGAAGAAAAGAAAAAAAGTTTTAAAAAACAGGCTAGGGGTAACTATATACTTGTTAGCTATAACTAAATTTATATTTATTTTATATACTTATAATTATTATTAACTAGGGGTAACTAAAAACCGAACAAGAAAATGGTTCGAAACTGAAAAAATAAAAAACCCAAAAATTCAGTGGTTTGCTTTTTTGATTTTTTGATAAATAAATATATAAAGTCTTCATTTGGAAAGAAAAATAATGTTCAATGCTAATTAATGTATATTATCACGTTACAGGTGCAATGTGGCGGTGGTCATGACGATGACGATGTGGTGGTGGAGGCGACTTTTAGTGGTAGATGAGACGTCAAGTGGTATAAATAATTGATGTAAAAGTAATTAATATAAAGAGTTAATAAAGATATGTATTTCAAAAGATAAAAGATTTTTAGTTTAATTTAATCATTAATGTAAAGGAGTAATATAGGGTGGAAATATTTTAAAGGATGCTAAATAAACATATTACTTTTTTTTAACACCTCCAGAAATAAAGTGTTATTCTTCTTATAATATAATATGTATAAATCCTTGATATCTTAATATATATACTATAAGACAGTTGAACTAATAACTTAGTAACCAATCAAATCGCTTAATTTTTTCAAATTGACTCTCACTTATGTTATCATTTAGATTAACTATAAATTAAAAACTCTAATAATCATTATCCAAATATATTATTATATTAGTATTTATATTAATTTGTAGAAAAAATCTCATCATTAATTTACATTTTTTTGTTTTCCGTCAATAATTTACACTTTTTAGCCATCAATACTTAATTTATATTTATTTTTAGCATCAACTTGAAAAGATTTTTAAAAAAAGTTACAAAAGGTATTTATACTTAAATTTTTAAATTTTCAATTGTCACTCAAATCAAGAATCTTAATTTTTATCAAAGAGTATGAAAACTGTAACACCCTGCTAAAGTGGAATATACGGGATGCACAGATAAGCACAATTGCACACAGTACAAGCTCCAACACAGCCATTATGATTAACAAAGAACAGAAGTACGATAGTTATTACAGAACATAAGATGTACTCAAATAGTCAATGAACAAAGACAGAACAATTGTCTTTTAGAGTTAGTATTTGAACTGGACAGCAAGGAAAAATCTTCACAACTCCCGAACTTGAATGCTCGAACAATCGACAAAGAATGAGCTTAAGAGAGGAAGACTCCTATGCTAGAAGATCTACTTAACCTAGTCTGAAAAGCATGTAAGTTCAAAAGGTCAACTACAAAAGTAGTTGGTGAGATTCACATAATGTATCTTTAGTTTACATATACGTATATATGTATAATAAGAACAAGAACATAAGTTTTGTACGTTGAACCAATGTGTTCTATAATAATAAGAACTAGATGAAGATCTGCACGTTGAACATAAGTACTTTATAATAATCAGAACTAGGTAAAGAACTGCACTTTGAACATAAGTACTTTATAATAGCATGAACTGAGCAAGAACATATACTGAACTTTAGGTATAAGTTGTCACTGCTAAACCGATTGGCCAGAACTGAACTTAATATAATAGTGTGCTCATATGATAGTAAGATCTATGTCAGAACAAATGACATGTACAAGAACAAGGAATATGCATTCTCCTGAACTATGGAGAATGAGGGTGGGCCTACCTAAACAGCGCTGTCCATAATTACCTACGGTTCATTCCCTGAACTGTGGGATATGAATTGATAGCAGTGAACAAGAACTGAACAAGTACATGTACGAACTAGAACATAATAAAGATCAAGTACAGTAGTATAAATGTATTTAAAATCCTGCCCATTCAAGACTTAAATACTCCTTCAAATAGTTTAAGAATCATTTCATAAGTAGTTCAAGATCAAGCTCATAATATAGTACGTAAAATAGTTCACGAACATATGTACAAGTACGAAAATAGTTTTCATGCTTTTCAGTCCCCGATAAAGAATTTTGAACAAATGTACGAAAGGGGGATTAGTGAACTCATAGTGATCCGGTGCAAGCACATAAAACTAGCACAGAGAACAAGTGTAGAGATAGATAAGTATATCTATCGAAATCCAAGCACGTCTTGATGGATTCCTAAGCACATAACGATCATAAAGAAGTACATATGTTAGTTCATGTGATCATTCAATCACAGTAATGTCCTTGATGAACTGATGATTTGGTCCTTTGAAGATCTTTGAACATTTTGACTCAAAAGAGTTTTAAATGAACTTTAAGTACATGGACTGAACTCGAACTGAACGTCTTTGATCTCACACATAAGTACTTATCGTGTTAATAAGTGGAACATGTCTTTTTTAATGAACTTTTGCCTCTAGAACTCGATTTAGTTGTTCATGGAACTCGTACTTTGATAATCAAGATAGAACACGTCTTAAATGTACTTAATTAGGGTTTGCACAATGTACGCTGTTCTAGATCGTTTTAGGAACTAGCTCTTTTGTCAATATGTAGCCTTGAATGTGATTAACCTCATGGTAGTGGAGCTAAGGATGGATTTGATGTCTAAATACATGATCAAGTCATTTTATGTTTAAGCATAAAGAGTTATAGAACAAGATCATTTAGGGATTTGGTACAAGGTCGTTCTAGCTTCCAAGTCAAGATCGTTTTATAGTTCTTCAAGTTCAAGGTCGTCCTATTGAATCAAGGTCAGGATCGTTTTAGTGTCCAAGGCTCAAGATCGTTTTAGGTTCCAATGTACAAGATCGTCTTAGGTTCCAATGTACAAGATCGTCTTAGGTTCCAATGTACAAGATCATCTTAGGTTGTCTAGGTCAGGATCGTTTCAAAGGTTGATAGCTCAAGATCGTCTCACTAGCTCAAGATCGTGCTAAGGAAAGAAGGACACGAATAAGATCATGGTGCAAGGTTCATTCTAGTTCAAGAACAATGTTTGAGCGAAACCGATCCAAAGGATTAGTTACCCAATAAGTGTACCAACACAACATCACAACACGACTACACACGAGATCAAACGAATCAAGCACGAAAGAACCAAGAGTTGCCCTAGGACGATCTTGGCTTCAAGATCGTCCCTCCAGGACCGTTTCATAGTCAAGAACAGGTACATGATTAACAACAGGATCTAGATCGATTTCAGGACATGTTAGAACATAACACTAGTTCATATATGCACAATAACACTAACTAATAACACTTTTAATGCTTTTTAAAATCAAATAACACATGAACAAGTCATGACACTGAAGAACAAGTTGTACCTTCATATTCAAAAATAGGTTTTGTAAATTAAAGCATGTTATGACCCAAATTTGTTCACACAAATGTTGTTAGACACATTTAGACACAATCCCATTAACTATTAACACGATTTTCGATCAAAATTGGACCAAATCATCAAGAAGATGAACTTGAAAAAGTACACTTTCAATTTGATCAAAAACCCATCAAATGTTGGTGTTACCTGAGATTTGATTCAAGAAGTATGTTTTGATTATCACAAGGATGCTAAAAGTATAAATGATTTTGGTTTAACAACACAAAATCAAAGGATGAATTTAGTGTGTGAAAATGTGGCTGCACTAGGTGTTTTAGAGTGAGAAAGAAGAGAGAAGAAGAGAATGAATAGTGTTGTGACCTCTCTCTGTAGGTTTCCATCTTTTCCTATATATACATTTCCATATTTAATGAACTTCATAAATGCAAGGACCATTTACGAACTTTTTGAACTAGAACTTAATGAACATGAACGTTTATGAACCGAACTTTGTTATTTCATTGCACATAATCATGGACTCGTTATATAGATCAAGATTTTAGATCAAATTGACCTTCATATAAGCACATAATGGAGGTCTAAAGTACGTCAAGAACTTAATCAAATTGAACTGTCTGGCCGTTCTAATTGCAAATGTACGTTTTTTTTTAGAACTTAATAAGGACATTTCTAAGACGGTTGTTACAAAAACAATCCTTGATGGTGCACCGCATATTCGTGCATCATCAATCCTAATTAATATCTAATTATCATAAGACATGTGATTGAAAGTAAACTTATCCGTGTTATGAGTCTGCATCATGATCAAATACATATTTTTGAATGTCAAGTACAGGATCACAAGTATGTTTATATTTTAATTCTTAATTATCTTTAATAATAATATCAATATATGAGTGCAACTGTTTTAAAAAAATTCTATAATAGAGAAATTATTGTAGCATGTACCTTGTGGAATGACTACGAGAAACAATTCTATCAATATGTCTCAGCTAATAATGACAGTGACGAACATTTGATTATTGTAATATGTAAGGTACCCTATTGTTGCGTGGATTGTAATAAGACGCGATTCGTTATGTCAAGAGTGCGGAATTCTCTTGAGATAACTAGATTGCTATTGCCTTTTGCTGATTAATGAGTAATTAATCAACCTAAAGAGATGCATGAAGCTTGTGGTTCGTGTAGGAGGTCACACGAGCAACAAGTCAACCGAATTCGTAAATTGTGAATAATTGATTCAAAAACGTTACCTAATTTCATGATTTAGGTTTGTATTTAAACTAATAGGGTTTTTATTCGTGTAGGCTTAGGCCTTAATTGAAGAGTTAGGCCCGATTCAACAACCAACTGATTTGCCTCATGTTGACGTCAGTACAAGGTTGATCCTTCATGCTGATGACGTCAGCACGAGGTTCGACCCTTTGGTTCCTTGTTTGACTTCGTTTGACCTGTACATAACTTCCAACCATCGTTTAAGTATTCTACGACACTTATAAACCTTGGTTCTATGTTCTTGTACCTGTAAAACAATATATAACACACAAACGCAAAACAAAATTACATAAACAGATATAATATTGAAGTTCAAACGTAATCATTAAATACCAACACAAGTTCTTATTTAAATGATTACAATCATAGTTCCTAAAACATAAAGGATAATCAAATCTATGTTGCAATTGTCACAACGAATCTACATCTACAGACTCCCCCTTGACATTTGCAACTAGATTTCTTTAAAGTTTCTTTAACTTTAAATCTGCATCTTAGAGACAGAAGCTCTTAAAGCAGCAACCGATGGAGTATCACCAACATTAGGTGCATGAGACCTCTCCATAGCAGCTTGATACATAGCAAAATCTCTATCAATTTCAGCCTGAGATCGCTGAGAAGTTGGAAGTCTCTCCACAGCATTAACACATTTTTCTTCTCTTCGGCAATCTTTCAACTTCTTCTTCATCATCTTCTGAGTCATCACCAGCATTAACAGTAACTAGTAGCTCAGAAGAACCAGCAACATCACCAACTGGAGCAGAGGTCGAAGTAGAAACTCTAGAAGTTGGTGGAACAAGATTTGCGGGATCATCAACATCCTGCATAAGAGCATCCATATCTGGATCATTCTCCAGATCTCCAGCATATAGAGGAACATCATTGAGTCCCTCAAACTGATCAGCTCGCTCTTCTTGAGGATTATCTTGAGCCTGATCATCATCAGCAGCAACAGCAGCAGGTTCATCATCTTTCCAACCTTGTCTAGGAGCAACATAGTCAGCATTGATAAGATGTCCGAACAATGGTGGATTGGCAATATTATCAGAAAGACCATGACCTGCAAAGTGTTTCATACTCTAAACAAACACCTTGTGAGTCAGACGACCCAAATTGAAAGTAGGACCATCAAACGGTAAATCTGCTATTCGGTTTCGAATGATTACCATCACAAATCTTGGAAACAGAAAGAATTTCTTATCGTTTCCAAAAGCTCTCAACTACTTAACGAAATTATCATATATGTACTAAGAAAATCTATAGGGCTTGTTCAGCACAAGAGCAATCATCTGAGAAGCAGTAAAAATGTTCAACTGATCATGACCTGCATTCCGATGACTAAGGGACCTCAATAAGTAGCAGGCAAACAATCTCCATTTTCCTAGAAGACGATTCTTGCGATAAGGATGAGTAATATCACCAACATATCCCATACGCCGAAGAGCACCGTCACAAAAGCTTTCTTCAAACTCAACAGGACCTTGCTCCATATCATCAGTTCCTAAGTCCAAAATAGTCCGTAAGTCCCCAGCAGTAAACTGAATGTTACGTCCAGCAACAGTAGTGTGAATCATAGTATGATCACCAACTTGCACCAATCTGGCTGAGTTCCAGAATTCAGTAATAAGACTTATGACCAACGGAGGATTCTCGGTCAATGCAAAGTGAATACGAGAGTATGTTAGATACTGGAGGACACCGTGAAACTCTAGTGTACATCCCGATTGAGTAATGTTGAGATCAATCGCAACATTATGTTCTTTGACAAACATGCGAGAACCTTGTCCTGCCATACCTGCACAAAAACAGACAAAAACGACAAGAAAATAAAAGTTAGAATTAAAAAATAATTTTCGTGATGACGTCAGCACTAGGAGAAACTCCTTCGTGTAACGTCAGCATGAACCGACCTTCGTGAACCCAGAAAACATCTCCATACGATGTGAATATTGATCAAAATCAACAAATAACATCAACTTGGACTTGTTTTCATGAATATCATTGATTAAATGCCCAGAAAACGATTAAAAATCAATTTAGATGAACACGAAGTGGCATATTCTTCGTGTTCTTCATCTGCTTCGTGTTAATAGTGACCGAACCATAATATCTTCAAATAATCTTGATTTTAAACATGTTAAAGTGAACTTTTGTTAGATTTAAGGTGTACAAACATCAATTAATCCAATTTTAAGTCCAATTTTAGTCCAAGTCATCAAAAATCAAAGATTCAATCCTTGGTTCGTCCATGTTACTGTTCACGCGAAGGAAAATTCAAAAATCGGGCATTATAACGACATGTAATCGTTAATTTTCATAGTTAATATATCAATAATCTATCCTAGATTGGAATTATACCAACAATCTTGGATGAAAAACACGAAAAGTAGATGCAATTGATCGAAAGGGAACGGATGAATAGTGCGAACGAGGTAGACGAGTTCGTATGATTTACTTAGGGTTAATTTTCGATTAATGGTAATTAATTAATAGTAATAATCCATATTTATATCCAAGCTCATGGGCCGGGCCAAAGATGAACTTCGTGGGCTTCTTGCTGACGTCAGCGCGACGCATGCTGACGTCAGCACGGACGAACTTAAATACAATTACACACGAATTGCTTTCCTTAGCCAAATTTTGTCAATTTTCCCAGAAAACTTATCATAGAAAAATTACAAAAATTCCAGAAAGATAAAGCTGTAGATACTCGTTACCAAAAACTTGTATCTACTCGAATATGTAATCGTAAATCATCCGTACTAACTTGTCATCAAAATAATGTATGAAATAAATCTTACATTATAATCTTGACATAAAATCGATCATTTCTTCATTGATGTTTAACTCAACAAATGCAAACTTACATCAAAACATATGCAATGTATAATGCATTACAAATAGGTTGTGATCTTGATAAAGAAACATAACCTATCACACTAAGTCTTAGGTTATGATATTCATAAATGACATGATTTACATGAATACCAATGTTTCACGTAAATGAGTTTCCCTGAAAATTGTATCACATGATGCATTCCGCACTTTCATAGTGAAAATGAAATTTGATAGCTATAACCTGCACACTAAACAAACTTCATCAATGCATCAAAAGTAACACAGGTAACATACAAAACAATCAAAATCTTAACCTAATAATCACTACAAGATCTAGGTCAAGTCCATTCTTTGTCAAGCATACTTATCAACCACAAACAATTGAAATTTCAAAAATTTACTTGAAACACATTCAAAAATATTTTGACTTTTCAATTTCAAATCCATTTCATTTTCTAAATTAAACAACTTATGTATTAATTAAAAAATCCATCTTTTAAACACACTTACCATAAGCAACAAGACTCATATAATTCACCAAGAATCATATAATCTCCTACAGAATCATTAGATGCTTATCAAATCTCTCATGCAATAAGAACTAGTTTGACACACAAACTGACACTTTTTAATAAAAAAATAAAAGTTAAAATAAAACTAAAAACAAAAATAATTAAAAAAAAAACTAAACGACTTTTTTTATTTACACGAAATTTTAAGTTTTTGCAGATTAGATCAGATTAGCATTTACCTAAGTCTGCAAGTGAGAAATAATTTTCTTATTATTAGTTATCAACGGTGACCCAACCACGATTACCGGTATATTTGTCATCTTAAACACTCGGTACTTCAAGTTTCCTTTGAGTTGTGACATTTTCAACATACCCTGGCCAATGACAGTCACCATGTAACCCGAGTAGCCTTATATGTCACTGAATAGTTTGCGAACTTATGTGACCCACAGTCAGATATACTTCCGTAATCGATACAAGAACTAAGATAACACTTATTCAATATATATACAAAAACATCCTTAAACAAATCATGAGACACTTTTTAGACTACTAAATTTAATTACTTTGTGATTTAAGATTATTTGCTTTTGCATTTCATTATTTATAAGGAACTCGTGATTTTCTATGAGACCCATGTAGCGAACTTTCTGACAACCTATGCCAAGTTGGAAGCTTTAGATAGGCTAGGTATACAAGGATACCCCGAGGACATACTTGTCCGAATTTCAAAGACCACATTAGCCCCTTAATTAACATTCATTTCATTTGCATAAACAATATCACATTTCACTTTCATGCTCTTGAGTTGTAGAGGTTTTTGCCTATACATTGAATAAATCCTATAGTAATACTAGATCTTTCACAAAATTTAAGGACTAGATCAATTCATAACTGAAAAGCAAGCATTCTCAGCCATATATCTAAATATGTTTCCCACAAGAACATTGTAAAAATTAAGTTCAGATTAAGGAAACCTTGCTACTTTGTGTCTACCAATATATCCCAAATTGTAATAATTGAACTAAGCAGTTATATTACGATTAAGCAGACTTAAAAGCTAAGTATCCTCATGTCTAATCATCTGACAGCATCAACATAAATCTCTTCCATATTTTTGTCATTTTCTCATTTTTCACTTTTTTATGATTTGTATATGACACTAAGAACTCTTTTTGTATTTTTATATGACCTATTGAGAAGAATTAACTTCTCAAACCGAGTCTTATCAAATGCTTTGGTATACAGATCAGCTAAATTATCTTCAGTTATAACCTTTTCCAAATGAATTAACTTCTTTTGGGCACAATCACGCAAGAAATGATGTCTAATATCAATATGCTTGGTGACCTTATGCATGACAGGGTTATTTGTAATGTCTATAGCTGACTTATTATCTATTCTAATAGGAGTATCAAGAAAATCCATACCATAGTCACGAAGTTGTTGCTGAATTCACAATACCTGGGAACAACATCTACCAGCATCCATATACTCTACCTCTCATGAAGACTGAGCAACACATGTCTGCTTCTTGCACTGCCACGATACTAATCTTCCTCCTAAAAACTGACAACCTCCAGTCGTAGACTTTCTGTCATTGTTACAACCGCCAAAGTCCGAATCAGTATATGCAACAAAATCAAACATTCCTCCCATAGGATACCATAGACCAAGCCCTTGGTTTCCCTTAAGATAACGTAGAATACGTTTTGCTGCAACCAAATGTGACTCTTTCGGACTAGCTTGAAATCTAGCACATAGACAAACAACAAACATAATATCTGGATGTGAAGCAGTCAGATACATCAATGAGCCAATAATAGCATGATAATAAGTTGCATCCACAAGTTCATCTTTCGGATCAAGAACTCCTAAGCCATGATTCTGCTGAATAGGAGTACCATATGTCTTGGATTCTAACATTTGAAACCTCTCCAAGATGTCATCGACATACTTAGACTGGTGTATAAAGAATCCATTTTTCCTTTGATCAACTTACAGTCCGAGGAAGAATTGAAGTTCCCCCATAGCACTCATTTCAAATTCCTTTATCAAGCTCATTTCGAACTTTTTGCACATCTTTGTGTTAGATGAACCAAATATGATATCATCCACATAAACTTGTACAATTAGATAATCTCGCTTCCTCCATTTGATAAACAAAGTGTTGTCTATCGATCCTCTTTTAAAGCCGTTTGTCAACAAATGTGTCGACAACTTTTCAAACCACACTTTGGGTGCTTGATGTAATCCATAAAGAGTCTTATCCAGTCGATATGCTCTTCTTCGATAATTCGGATCTTCAAACCCTGGTGGTTGGTGAACATGTACTTCTTCCTTAACTTCACCATATAAGAAGGCACTCTTAACATCTAACGGATACAACTTTTTACCTTTGAAACTTGCATAGGCTAAAAATAACCTTATAGCTTCAATCCTAGCAACTGGTGCAAAAGTTTCATTATAGTCATATCCTTCTCATTGTGCAAACCCCTGAACTACCAACCGTGCCTTATTTCTAGTAACAACGCCTTTGTCATCTCGTTTGCATTTAAATACCCAACGAGTTCCAATCGGTTCTTTACTTCTAGGCACATCTACTAACTCCCATACTCCAAGTTTTTCAAATTTAGCTAATTTTTTTTGCATAGCTTCAACCCAACAGGGATCTTGAAGTGCTGCCTTAACATTTTTGCATAGCTTCAACCCAACTTGTGAAATGAAACCAGAATATAAACACTCAGTGATCAATCCAGTGTCTTTCACTTCACAAAACAAACTAGTTAGTTCCTTATTCAACTGATTTCTCGTTCGAATAGGTTCTGTAGCATTACCAAGAATATTTTCAACTGGATGATCTTTATTAACTCGATATTGAGGAACCGAATCAACATTCAGACTTTCTCCTAAATTCGTTCTAATCTGAAACTCAGGAGAGCTAAAATCATCTTCTGATTTTTCAGAAATAGGATCATCATCAGGCAGTGAAACCTTTGACGGAGTAGGTGATGTAGTATTCTCAGGTTCACAGTCATTTGAATCTGTTCTTTTATTCTTGTCCTTACTACTTTCACCAATAACAGTAGACTGAACTTTAGTTGGAGTAGTATCAACATTTTGAGCAGGAGGAGATGTAGGAGTAGTGGAATAATCTATATGATCTCTTAAAGTGATCACATCATCCACTGTTTCAGGATCTGAATAAGAAGCAGGACCGTGTAATGAACGAAACATACTGTCATAATCGAAATTCTTACCAGTTCCAGAATGTACAGCGGGTTTATGACTGACAATATTGACATTAGTGCCCAAGTCAACTTTGCCGGTCAATTTATTGTAAACCCGTTGAAAAAATTTGGATCAAACTTTGACTGAGGTAGATACTTCAAGAAAGTACATGGTACAACAAATGGTTCAACATTCTGTAAATTTGGTTTCTTCTTATGTAGAAGCTCATAACATGTCTTATTATGACGCTTAACTACAGAAACCCTATTTATAATATGACAAGCTGTATTTACTGCCTCCCCCCAAAACATAGTTCTGGCTGTCTCGATTAGAGTCCTATTCTTTCTTTCAGCAACTCCATTCTGTTGTGGTTCATACAGTGCACTGAATTGATGTTGGATTCCTTTTGACAAACAAAAGACTTTCAATGTCTTATTCTTAAATTCAATTCCGTTGTCACTGCTGATTCTCTTAAGACAAACTCCATAAACGTAATACATTCCATCAATAATGAAGTTGATCAAAATCTGTGGAGTCTCATCTTTCGATTGAAGAAAGAATACCCATGAGAATCTTGAGTAGTCATCAGTAATCACCAAACAGTAATACATTCCACTGATACTTCTTATATTCACTGGACCAAACAAATCCATGTGAAGCAGCTCAAATGAGTTGGCAATAGAATTTTCTTGCTTCGGTTTATGGGTAGACTTTTGTTGTTTCCCTTTTAAACAAGGTACACATTTGTCTTCCACTTCAAACCGATTCATGGGAACACCTTCAACCAAACTATGTCTCACAATAGCATTCATCTTTTGGAAATTAATATGTCCTATTCATCTATGCCATAGCAACGATTCAGATTCGTATGCTTAAGTCAACAAGCAAACTGACTCCTTTGGATCATCAATACCTAACACAAGGCCATAAATGTCTCTCTTCCTAGGAGCTTTTAGTAGGATCTAGTCTTCAGTAATAACATATCCTGGTTTCAAAATAAGTGCTTCTTTCTCAGTAAAATGGACATGATTACCCTCGTCACAAATCTGAGAAACACTCAATAGATTATGTGATAATTGTTCCACATAATTGACTTTCTCCAGCGTTATCTTCCCATTGACAACATCACCTTGGCCTGAGATGTTGCCGCCCTTGGGACCTGCAAAACTAACATACGAACCATTTACATCTTCATAATTGGACAACACTTTCTTGTCCCTTGTCATGTGCCGAGAGCATCCAGTGTCAACATACCAAAGATTAATAGGCTTCCGTGGTTCTCCCTGCACATCAGACAATAAGATGGTTAATTTCTGAAGGGAACCTAAACCTTTTGAGGTTTATGTTTGCCAAAATCATCTCTAATGATTAATTCGGTCCAATATCCATCGCTCTGTAATGGAGCCTTGGATGAAGATGGTGTCACAGACTGTTTCTTCGGTGAACTGAAACGGACCTTAGGAGGAGAATTCCTTCTTGAATATGTACCATATCTAGGTTGACTCCCTAATCGATCATAGAATTTAGACGAACTATTAATTCTAGAAGGGGGTGATAGGTTTTATTGAGCCATCTTCCTAGGTGAATTACTCCTTTGAGGTGTACGAGAGCGACTCGGACTTCCACTACTAGAAGCAGTATTCTGTGAAGGTCCCTGTCGTTTTGAGGTCTTAGATCTTTTGAAATTAATCCCTTGATCTATCACAGCAGACTCACCATATGACAAAGATTAAAGTAACTTAACATAATTCTGTGCATTTTTATTACCTGGATGTCTTTTTGCATCCCCTTCATAATAATCTCATCTAAATGCACTCATACATTGTGGTGAAGTTACTTGTTCAACTAGTTTATCCTTCCCTTTAGTATTAGGAATATCATTAAAATCCTTTGACTTGACTTGACTGTCATTTTTAGGATTCTTGACCTTCCTATTTGGACATTTAATAGCTATATGACCTTTCTCACCACAAGTATAACACTTTTTTACTTGTTGTTTTCTAGAGTCACCATATTCAATTTCAGGAATTCGAATACCGTACTCCTTCATTTCATCTATGATATCAAGCGTTTATATCGCTTCTTCCATAGTTCTTGCTGGTTTAAAAGGATCATAATGTCTATCCTTATATGGAATTTGTTCAGCTAACCATTCTTCTTTATTTTCTACACACCAAACAATCAATTCTAGATTTAGGCTGAATCCTAGTTATAAATACTTCTCTATCATAAAACATTGTATCACAGTCTTTCAAGGTGTAGTATACTACTTCATTAGGATCAAAATTTAGTTCAACTTCTTTTTCATTTTTGCAATCTTGTTGTAGAAATAAATCAGACTCTATAGTTTCCTTCTTAAGAATAGCATTTTCAGTAATTAAACTAGTTACATTTTCTTTAAGTGTTAACACCTCAAGTTTCAAATCCGACACCATTTTACATACATCAACAATGGAAAATAACGAACAAGATACCTTTTGATCTGCAGCCTTGCAATCTGCCATGTATGCAACAAGGTCTTCAGTTGTCATACCTTCAGGTATCATGAAGTCCTTCATTTGATCTTTAATCCTCTTCTTAGAAATGTCATCAGCTGGAATAAATGACTTTTCCTTTTCTTCAGATGCTTTCACTGCTGTCATAGGTTTACTCTCAGATCTCACAGTCTCAGCAATTTTTCGCACATTCTGTCTCACTATCTCAGATGCATTCTCTTCACTTGAGTACACAGCATAATCAATTATCGCAGCTACCTCATCATAAACTTCAACTATGTAAGCATGATTCGAGGTATCTTCTATTTGTGTATCCCACTGATAAGTACCGTCTACATTTTAAACAACAACTGCCTTTGACTTCATCAAATGAGGAGTACTTGCTTGTTGTGGAGACGTAGGTAATGGTATCATTGCTTGAGTTTTCTGACTGTTTAGAGGAGTAATACCGCCTTGATTGTAGTTTCTGACTCCATCAAATGAGGATACTAGCAACGGTATTATCATTTCTCTTAGGGCATTGACACTCTCTAGCAAAATGACCAAATCCATCGCAATTATAACACTTCACCTTGGATTTGTCAAAGCCTTTAGTGCCATTTCCTACAAATCTCCCTGTTCTCTAAGTGAATCTTCTGACCTTTATAGTAAGCATAGCTAGCTGCCATTCTAGATCCATTTCTTCCAAATCATCAGGATCTATTTGATTGTAATCCTCATCAATCAATGCAGGATCAATGACCTTTCCTTCGATAAATGCTTCATGAGCATTACAAAAGGCTGAGTAAACACTCATTCTACCTTCTGCAGAACTCATACTCATTGGGATAGAGTGAAAAGATTGTACATTGCTCTTGACATTCGTATTTGCATTGTCATAAGCAACATATCCAAAAAGACCTTCTGCATCCATTATTGGTGTAGCTTTAGCACCACTTAGAAATGCATTGTTTCCCGAGCTAGAACTTGCTAAATGAACAGTATTGGCATGATACAATGACGGATCTTGAGTGAAATCCGAGTATGTATCTTTAATTCTCCTCTTCATATCTCTATTCTTAAGCTTGGAGACTACCTTTTCAAAATCCCATGAGCTATATTCTTGATCATCTTGAAGTTGATGAACATAATTAGTCCATGTTTTAGGTAGTGAGTCCAAAAACTTATCAACTAGCTCAGTTTGAGGATAAACAACCTCGAAATATGACAACTCTATAGTCAAATGACTGAATCGATTAATAATCTCATCAAGAGGTTCTCCTTTCAGTCCATTGAAGGCTTCATATTGGCGCTTCAGAAGTTTGATACGATTTTTCTTCAAGGTTGTATCGCCCTCACAGTATCATTCAAGAGCATCCCATAAATCCTTTGAAGTAGTGTACTTCTTGAACAAGTGTACACTATCTTGAGGTAAGGCCATAGTAAGTGTGGAAAAGGCCTTACCCTCAATTGCGTATCTTTTCCTTTCTTCAATCGGCATATCAGCATAAGTATACCTACCGATCATTCCATTCTTCTCGTAAGAAGGCCAATCAAAACCTTGAGTTATCACAAGCCACATGTCCATGTCATTAAGACGGATGTAATCTTCAAAACGTCATTTCCACATCCAATAGTTTTCCATACGAAAAAGTTTTGGAGGTTTATTTCCCCAACCAACCTCATGATCGTGCATGATCATCTAGCTAATGAGTAGGGCATTTGGTGAATTTGCGACAGCTAGTATAGTCGTCATTTCCAATCTTTTGAAAATCAAATCAAACGAAATAACAAGAAGTTCGTATGTTGCACGAAGGACATGACACGAAGTACACGTGACACGAAGGACATGAAGTCTCACGGATTACACATGACACGAGGTACTGACACACGAAGTCACACGAGTTACACGTGACACGAGGTGACACACGAGGTCACACGAGGCACACGTGACACGAACTAACGGCTGACGTAAGCAATACACGAAGTTCACCTCGTGCTGACGTAAGCACGAAGTGACACGAAGAAGAGCACGAAAATACTTTTAAACACGAGTTTCGAATCATATTTGCAATCAATAGCAAATCAAACGATCTTACACCTTCTGGTAATCAACCTTAGGGCTCTGATACCACTTGTAAGGTAATCTATTGTTGCGTGGATCGTAATAAGAGGCGATTTGTTATGTCAAGAGTGCGGAATCTTCTTGAGATAACTAGATTGCTATTGCCTTTTGCTGATTAATGAGTAATTAATCAACCTAAGGAGATACACGAAGCTTGTGGTTTGTGTAAGAGGTCACACGAGCAACAAGTCAACCGAATTCGTAAATTGTGAATAATTGATTCAAAAACGTTACCTAATTTCATGATTTAGGTTTGTATTTATACTAATAGGGTTTTGATTCGTGTGGGCTTAGTCCTTAATTGAAGAATTAGGTCCGATTCAACAACCAACTGATCTGCCTCGTGCTGACGTCAGCACGAGGTTGATCCTTCATGCTGATGACGTCAGTACGGGGTTCGACCCTTTGGTTCCTTGTTTGACTTCGTTTGACCTGTACATAACATCCAACCGTCGTTTAAGTATTCTACGACACTTATAAACCTTGGTTCTATGTTCTTGTACCTGCAAAACAATATATAACATACAAACACAAAACAAAACATAAACATATATAATATTGAAGTACAAACGTAATCATTAAATATCAACACAAGTTCTTATTTAAATGATTACAATCATAGTTCTTAAAACATAAACGATAATCAAATCTATGTTGCGATTGTCACAACGAATCTGCATCTACATAATACAACTTGCAAAGTATAACACTTAGAACTATATACGTTCAAAATTATAATTTTTTTATTAATTAAATGTATGAACATGTAATATTGATAATATCGTAAATCGTGTGTCCAGTGTTAGACACGAGTCTAAAATCTAGTTGATTAGTTATTAATCAGTCGCAACATTTTAATTTATGAGATTGAATCTTCCTTATAACATCAACCTGAAAACTAAATTAAAATTTATAACTAAGTTAATAAAATCCTTTCATTACAAAAAGATTGACATGTATCTGTACTATATTAAAAAAAGTATCACTTTATTTCTGGTATTGTTTTAAAATATGTAACATTTAAACTTTTATACCTATTAAAATATATTTACTTAAAATATATTTACTTACACTACATATTGAACATTAATAATTTAATTATACTATTAATTCTTTATCTTTTAATATATTTTCATTAACTTTTTCCATCAATTATTTACACCACTCAACGTCTCATTAACCACCAACCATCACCCCCATCACCACATCGTAATCGCCATAGTTACCGTCACATTGCGCGGACAATGTGCTAATTCTTGTTAACTTTAATTAATGATATCTATATTTATGTAGTCATAATTGTAATTATTATTATTATATAATACAACTGTAGTCGCTTATGAACAGTAGAGCAACCAGGCAGGCTGTTCACTCAGCGGCCTGCTTACCTGCTTAATTTGTTTTTTTAAATTAATATTTTAATGAAATTTTGTTTTTCTAACATCTGTCATAAAAAGTTTCGTTCTCTTTACCTTTTTATCACATAAATTAACTAAAGTTTTCGCCATTTTGTTTTGCCACATCACTTGCGTTTACTTCACTTTTTGCACGAAAGTTTTATACTTTTGTTTTTGTAACTTTGCCACGAAAAATTCGTTCGCTTACTTTTATGACATAACTTTCGGTTTTTTAACTTTTGTCACGAAAGGTTCATTTTAGAGGTCTAACTTTTGTCAACGAAATTTCATTTTCTTAACCTTTTAACATATAGCTTTACGTATTTCAAATTTGGTATACAAAAAGTTTCGTTCGCTTATTTTTTATCACATAAATTTACTAAAGTTTCGCTGTTTTATTTTTGCCACATCACTTGCATTTATTCTACTTTTTTTCACGAAAGCATTGTTTTATTAACCTAGCTTTTATACTTTTATTTTTGTAACTTTTGCCACGAAAATTTCGTTCACCCTTACTTTTTACTACACAACTTTTGGTTTTTTAACTTTTGTCACGAAAGGTTCATTTTATTTGGTTTTTGCATATAACTTTGATTGATACGAATGCTTCATTTTCTTTACTTTTCACCACATAACTTTTGGATGAGTTCTAACTTTTGTCAACGAAATAACTTTGAGTCTTCGCAACATAACATTTGTCAAGAAAATTTCATTTTCCTTACTTTTGACCACATAACTTTTAGATTTTTTTCCTTTGTCAACAAAGTTTCATATTGTTAACTTTTGCCACATAACTTTAAATTTTTCAACTTCAGCCACTAAAGTTTTATTTTCTTTACTTTTTACAACATAATTACTTTCCATTTTTTAACTTTTGTCACACAAGTTTCATTTTATATAACTTTTGTCACATGTGTAGATGTTACGTAATGTCTTCCGGGGTAACGCCGGATAAAAAAACTAGTTAATTATAAAAATACTAGGGGTAAAGTCTGTACGATACATAACATGAATAATAGTTTATTCGTTCATGATGTATAGACATCGCTACATAATAGCATCTACATTAGAAAACTACTTTTTTAAAAAAAAAAATTTTTTTTCTTTTGTTTAAACAACAAGAAAACTACCTAATTGAATAAGCTATTCTGTCACCAAGGTACTCCATTCGTAGAAGGGTTAATTAATCTCCACCTGAATAGATATCTTCATGAATAAATAATATAACCATCGTACAACCTTGTGAAACAATAACATAATTACAACATTTATTTCAACGTCATCCTGAATAGGAAATTGTGGAAGGCACGTAAAAATTATCATCCAAATGGTGTGTTACGCGGTTAATGTGTGGCAATAATGCATAGAATCGAGGACATCTCTTTAAAACCATTAGCAGCCTCCAGAATGAAAATGACATCAAACATATCATATAACTAATGCTCAGACCCGTACAACAGATATTGCATTACTTTTATATTAAAAATAAAGAAGTTACATTGCATACGAAGATCAAGTACTAAATCATGATAGGTAAGTTTCTGCTTCATAAATCTCTATATATATTTTTAATAAATTGATTATTGATGACAACTTTTGATGTTTTTTTAGCCAAAGCTAATTCAAGAATGTTTTTCTTATGCAACAAAAAGCTAGCGAGCAAACAATAGTTTCTTTCGGTTTCCATCAATAAATATAGACGAATTAAAAATTTACATAGTAAAGGTATGATTCGAGCAATCATCAATATGATCAATATCACAACTTAATCAATACGAAAGCTAAAGAAGAAACATACGAAAATTAACTTCAAATAAATTTATTCGATTTTACCCCTTTTTTTCTACTTTAGTTAACTAAAAAGAGAAACAAAAAGGGTATGGTATATAATTAAAGAAGAAACATACCAATTTATCAACAAAGATCATTTCAAACATTTTGATTTTCTTTGGGTTGTTCCACTTCGAAACAGTCTATACATGCACAAGACGAAGTCGTACATGATGGTTAACATGTGTTGGGTTAAGATCTTTAAGATGAACTAAGGTGTTCTTATTTATTGTTGTTGAAGAAGAAGTCATAAGTAACAACAAACTAAATTATAAGAGATAATTATAAAAATAACATAAGAATTCATTGTTAAATAATAATAATAATAATGATTAAATATGAACAAAGTATATAAATAAAAAAAGGTCTTTGGTAGACGATCGTATTTTTTTTTTTGTCCGTAAATTATTTTTTTGGTTGAAAATATGTGAGGGTTTTTTCCTAGGTGGTATATATTATAATAATAATAATAATGAAGATTTATTTACAAGATTTTTTGTATCACCCGTCGATTAAAAATGTGGATTTCAAAAACTTTTCGCCTAACAACGTTAAGAGATAGCGGAAACAACTTTAAAAGTCCAAACCAACAAAATATGTTTGGTTTATTTATTAAATGTTGTTACTAGCAATATCATCAAAATAAGTTCAATTGGAAACCCATCGGTTGCCCAATATTAAACAACCGATCACAATATCAATTTAGGACATAAACATCTTAACATAAAACAAATGTCTAGAATGAGAAGCCACAATGGGTAAACTATAGTCATCCTGAAATGCAATATACCCATGCCTCGCACTTTAATCATCATCTAGCTCAATCTTGCAAAACCTGAGGGAGCAACACATTTGAAGAAACAAGTGTTAGCTAACGAATTAACTAAGTAAGATAACACGTCGTTTATAAAGCATTTGTCCATTTAAAACTTTATGGAAAAGTCATTTGAATGGTTAAGGCACAAATCACATCTTACATTACATCTCACATAACATATCATCACATCCAACATCTTCATATAGAATGGGTCATCCTAATGTGCCTAGTCATCTTTTGCATCTTCACATATAACATCTAACATCTTTGCATTTGTGACATAAGTCATGCATCTCATATAACATATACATATCATTAAGTGTGACATAAGTCACACCCGACTAGATGGAAAAACCTTATGGTTGTACATAAATGTCGTTAAGGAATGCAAGCCAATCCAGGATTAATTATGTTGCATGGAGCAACCCAAGCAACTCGAAGACATTGGTGGTTAATCACGCCATCTGGAGATACTCAAACCATGTAATTATGTTGCAAGGAGCCACTCAAGCAACCACATATGCGCATCCGCCGGGCAAGGGCAAGTACGGGTTAAGCTTAACACTTCCCATATCATCTATGAGCTCGGTTTACATCAAATATAGTTTAGGTGTCCACGTTAGCTAAGCATCTTCACATATTCATCTTTTACGTTTTAGCCCTTAAACGTGCACGTGTCATGGCAATTTGATAAGTCTAGTGAACTCGATGAACAAGCCATGTAGTCATGCACATTTTACATATCATCAACATATATCACATATCAATTCATCTCAAGATATTACATAGCATTTCATAGCATATCATTACATACCATCTTTCATTGCATAACATAGTTCATTACATATCGTATTTCATAACAACTCAAGCATTTCATATCATTTCACATCATATCATAACATCACATATCTTTGGGGTAGCATTTCAGGCTTCAATATGCATATACATAGCCCATATCGCCTCCCCGTATAATCCCGAATACCCATAAACAAATAAGATATTAGTTTGGAAAGTTATTATATCAAAACCATGTTTTGTTGAACCCTCAGCGTGTCAAAGTAGTGTATCTTACCTCGTAAATGCGTACAACAAATTATAACGTAAGTTACCAAGCTTTGCAAGTATCTCCGGCTACCTATAAGCATTGAACGACCATAATGAGCTAAGTAAGCACCTACTTACTTATGTTCAGGTATCAAGCCTAAATATCTATGAACATGACCCATGACAAGGCTTGATGAATTGGACTTTCGATTAATACTTTAGAGCTCACAGAACTCGGCGAAACTCGGCATTCACTCACTTAATTAACCTTTCAGGACACTTGACATCATGATCATCTTTTTAAAGCTTTACCATTAGAAAGTAGACTATCTCACGATTTCGTAGATAGCTTATTTGTTAAAACCGGAGTTACGGTTTGAAAGTTATGGTTATTTTAAAAGACTAGTAGTTTACATTCTTGACTCTTGATACGACATGACCACCATGGTCACGGCATGACCTCTAACCAAAAACCCAATTCTTTCCACCTCTGTGATTTGGATGCGACATGACCTTATTGGTTACGACATGACCATATGCAGGTTTGTTCAATTTTGCATGTTTTTCACTCCAAAACGAATCTAAACAGATTGCAAACTAATGTGTAAAACTTAGTCTTAATTTAAAAACAAGAAATACTGATTAATTGACTACTACACACTCTCGGGCAGTGGACCCATTCGTATGCAATGTAGTTTAAAGATAAGTCCAGATCGAATCCATAGAGACTGATCAAGAGCATGCGAGTTTAATTTAGCTTTAAAAAGATTGGAATTTAAAGACTCTTGTCTTATTGGTATTGAAAATAGTTAGTTAGTTTCTAAAAATTAGTAATTCCAAAGAATTAAACAAAAAGAGATTGATTTAATATCAAGATTTGTTAAAGGATCATCTACTTTGACTCCGTAACACAACTTATTTAGGTTGCATTTAAATTAAAACAAATTCAATTATGTTGATCTTATAACGAAGTTAGACAAAGAACTCTCTAGTTGGCCACCTAACTTATTACCCTATCCGAACCCATTAACCAATTTCTCAATCCCTAAGATCCGGTTATCACCTTCCCTATCAAGATCTACTAAATTGACTAATTTGTTTTGTCATTGCAAACAATTTCGTCTACCGATTTTACCCAACCGTTAACACTTTGAATTCTATTATCTATTGTTGTTTATAAACTCGTTACCACAAGTTAACACCTATTGACTGTACCCAATCAACTAGAACAATGTACTCTAAACTTAGATACCTCTAAATCATTCATACATCATCAACAACACAGTAAATAAGTGAACAAGAACTCAAAACATTAAGATCTTGACAAAACGTTTAACTATCAACTTGAATTTATAAAAGTATACAACCTTTATTCATCGAATCACTTCATCTAAGTAAATGATAAAAAGTTTAGCTACTCATGACAAATTTATTAAAACTAACAATCATCTTAACCAAAAAGCATTCATCTTTTGCGGCTAATTAATGTCACCAATTCGTATCACCTCCTGCCGACCACAAACTCTAAAACTCCACCTAACTCCCTTAGGGACAAATTTATTAAAACTAACAATCATCTTAACCAAAAAGCATTCATCTTTTGCGGCTAATTAATGTCACCAATTCGTATCACCTCCTGCCGACCACAAACTCTAAAACTACACCTAACTCCCTTAGGAATCGACCTCCCTCCTTGATACTGTGCGGAACCCACTTTTTCTTTTCCAATCTTTTTTCTCTTGACAGTAGTAGGAAGAATATATATATATATAATAATAATAATAATACTAATAATAATTTGATGTAAGTTAAAGTCCACGTATGACATTATATATCTTTCTAGACGAGTTTATCAAGGAGTCATGGACTTTTACTCATCAAGTTTGTAGTATTCTTCCCCCAAGTCTTCCAATTAATAGATATGTCATGCACTTAAACTCCAATCTTTATTTCATAAAAAATTAATCTTCATTTAACCCATTTTCCTAGTATTCAATATTACATATCTATAATTCAATAAAAACACATATTAAATATAAAAGTCTATAATAATAATAATAATAATAATAATTCAATCATAAAACAAATGATATCACGTAAAATATAAATGTATAAAATAGGCGATAAAATTCTCCCACACTTAAGCTTTGTTTGTCCTCAAGCAAATCCAAATTTCAAAACAAACAGTCCTTTGGTTCACAATCTTGAGAAACATGACAATTATCAAAAAAAAAAAAAAAAAAAAAAAAAAAAAAAAAAAAAAAAAAAGCTAAACCATGAAAGTTAGAAAATAAATGAATATGGTTAAGCAGTTTTAATCTTAAATAAAAATTGAAATGTGTAACAATCGTGATTCTTGACTCTTTGACCTCATGTACATTTTGACTAATTATTTAGTTAATTATATATTGAGAACAATTTGGAGCTCAATTAAGTGCAATGTGTTCATATAGATCAATTCATCGTTCAATTTGGGACTTATGTGCTAGTCGGGGTCTTTTGTTAGTACTAGTCGGTTCTTACATTTTTTATGACACTTAGAATAAGACTACTTCCCAAAGTAATAGTCTAAAGTGGCAAAAATGAAAATTAGACAAAATAAGACTACTTCCCAGAGTAATAGTCTAAAGTTGCTGGAAATCAAAAATAGACTACTGGAGACAAAGAGAGTTTTTACTTAGGGTAATAGTGTAGCATTTACCATTTTTACTTATGCCTCATCTACCCAATCCCTTACACTTTCTTATCCATTCATTCATATCATCTTATCTTTCTCTCTAAACCTCTCTAAGAACACACACACATCTCTCTCTCTCTCTGTAAATTCTTGGGTTATTAATGGTTGTTTCAAGCTAGATTTACATAGGAATAATCATCCTTATCATCATCTTAGCAACATATCAAAATTTTGAAAAGTCAAAGTGCAAGAATTCTACCCATCTTAGCAACAACTTGGAAGGGGTTTTAGTAAGTTACATTTCACTCAAATCAAGCATTTTATGTTTATTAAGATGTTTCTAGTCAAACCCAAGTGTTCTTGAGTCAAATTGCAAGTCAAAATCGAAGTGGGTCAAAAATTAGGGTTACAAAGTGGGTAAATTAGGTCAATTTCGAATCTAAGCTAAAAATTGATGTTTTGAATCAAGTTTTGAAGTGTTTTGTATCTAAATATGTTCATAAAAGCTGCAAAAACGAGTCCAAGCTTTCCAAGATCCGATTTTAGGTCAATTAGGGTTTTGTCAAAAGTCAAAACAGGTCAAAAACGAATTGAACACAAAATTGGTGCTATAGAACGAAATTGTGATGTGGGTTATGTTCATTTATGTCTAAAAATGAGTTTGAAAGAAGTTCCTAGTCGAATTTGAGGTCAAAATATATTGGGACGAATTAGGGTGTGTTTGGTTACTAGGTTTCAACTAGTCGAAAGTGTGCAGGTCTGTTTTTGGAAACACCGTAGCTCGTTCGTTAGAGATCTTCAAGAGTTAAACCCTATATTTCTGAAAAGGTCTTTGAGCCCTCTACAATTTCTAGGAATTAAGTTTTGTCTCAATTGGTCATCTTGTGTACCGAAATTGGTCTACAAAAATAGAAGTAGACAAGGGAAAAACTGAAAGTAGTCTACAAAGAATCCTTTGAGCTTGTTGACTGTCCATGGTATTTGAGTCGACCCATACTTTCTTGTACACATTCTTTCGGGTCCATTGGTTTCTTGTTCAAGTCTCTTGAGTCATTCATGGTTGGGAGTCATAAGTAGAACAAAGAGATACTCTTAACTTGTATTGTAATATATATATATATTGATAGGTTGTGGACATTTGGCGGTCGTTGGACGTTTATAGCCTGACTTATACTTGTAAGAGTTGGGCTGAAAAGTGTACTTTGTCCATGATGACAAATTGTAAATTACATGTTGCGTGAAGGTTTTGATGACGTGCAATTATGTGATTTGTTGTATGGTTACTTGTGTATGTATGATGAGTTATTTTAGGATAGTTGGGTATATATGGAGGATGATAATGCCTTTGAAAGGTTGGAAATGTGGTGGGAAAACTGCGGGTGACCCTATATATAAGCATTAAAGGCCTTTCAAAAGTAGTATCATAGGAAGTATATACACATGGTGTTTGGTTATGTGTGGACAATGATGGCCATGGATGATCAATTTACGTGAAATGAATGAAATGAGGGGTATGATGACAATACAAACGGGCACTTTTAGTGCTTGATGACATTATACGGGTACGATACGTACTTGATGACAATTATGGATGACATGAGGACAATTGAGGGACATTGTGTGCAAGTGTGAGATCATTTGTCATGTTAGATACTTAATGGATGTCTAAATTTTTGTTCTTTATGATTGTTTATGTGATGGATGACATTGGTACGTGTTCTTGTTCTTTCTTTCCTACGAACTCACCAACCTAGTGTTGATATTGTTTAGTACACTTTTCAGGTAACCAAGATAACCCAAGAGCTTGATTGCATTGCTAGAAGTTGGACTATGACCATGGATCCGTGATTCATTACCTATTGATGGACTTGCTTAGGATCATGAGCCATCTTTTGATATCATTTTTGTAAAACACTTGATGGTTGTATGCTCCTTGTGCTTTTGTAACTTGTAAACTAAATGTTGGGTTCACGGAATCCTTTTATTTTTCATATAGTCTCGTTCTACGATAATTCCATCCTGTGTCATGCTTTTCGGTGCATTTCGAGCCTAGCTCGGGGTGTTACAAAATGTTTGACAATATTTGAATGATCTACAAGCCTCGAAAACACGACTAAGCACTTTAATCAAATGAGAGAATAATATCTCAAGTAATCTACTCCAACTAACAAACTACTGGGGTTGAAATATTGAATCAATCACCCAAAGCCTAGACGTGATGCATACTACTTTACCATAGGCTTGTTCTAGAATCAAATCTCCACCATCATGGCGTAAGCACTAAGCACAACTATCAAAAGAGGTCATTATACGTCTTTAATGTACAATTCTAAAGGCTTACAATGGTCATTCGAATTGTGTTTGGAAATTCGGGATTTAGTTGATGTTAAAAGAAAATAATACAACAATTAACAAAGTTTTACATTATAGTCTAGTCCAACACAACCCATATCACTAGTTGTCATCTATCCAAAGCCCAAAAGACGTTATCCCGATACTACTCCCCAATAGACTGATAAAAACTGATACCATTGTGGTGTATGACATTGAAAATGACTTCTAACTACCTTATCTTACCAATGTTGACTTAAACAAATGTTACCAACTTCAAATGAAGAATATGCCAATTAAAGAACATTTTAGTTGGTTTTCACAAATGTACCAACTGAAACATAAAAGAAACATTTAACAATAAAGCCTTTTGTTGGTTTAAACTATCAACTTACATTGATTTGACAAAAATGAGGGAAATACCAACTGACAGTCCAAGCTTGTTTTTTTTATTTTTTTGAACTTTTTTAAAATTTTTTTTTCTATTTTTCAACTTTTTCATTCATTTTTTCTAAGAAGCTATTTTTACCCTGCCTAAATGGTACCCTCTTTTTGAACTTTAAAACATATTGACAAATCAAAAATCACAAACTAATTTGAGTAATCTAGACTTGATCAACAATTATGACGAAATTAATCTACTCCCAATAGAGAATATACCAACTTGACACAACCAAGACAACCCCAAACCATCCAACTAGCATAGACACCTAATGACCAACAAAGGATTTCAACTATCGGTATGGGGAGGAAAGGGTAAATATTTGAGTGGATTTTACACAAACGAAAAGACTAGGCTCAACAAGTTTTCTAAGTGTATCTTGCACTAAACCTGAATGCAAACAAAGGTTAAACAAATGATATTCACTAACCAATGTGATTAGCTACTAAAACTCATGCACAAAAACATGGTTAAACAGTGATAAACATAAACAAAGGGTGAAATAAACATAGAAAAACACGGTTAAATCCTAAATTTGCCTTTTTATCATCTAGTTACACCTATATCACCAAAGTGATCTCACTGTGATCTCAAAATGATCAACTAGGACAAGTTCTAGAATCAATGCTATCACCGGCACACTCATATCAAAGAAATAATCAAAAATGAAATAAATTAACCTCAAACTTGTACATCATAGTTCAAAGTTCTAATAGAACCCTTACTCTTTAATAAATCCAAAAGCCTATGAAAGAGACAAATTTATATGGTAATCAAACCAAAACCGTAACACCTAGCATATGTATAAATGAATCATGAATCTCACATATTTGGTATTTTGGGATAGAAGTGTGTTATCAATCCAGAAATGATTTGCCTAATTAATCATTCAAAACACATTTCACAAATTAAAAAAATGTTTACCAAAGGAATTATATAGTTTAATTACTAATATGATTAAATCCTATATGACAAAGCTGTAAAGAATAAACTTGAGCTTAATTGTAGGTTTAATGGTGGAATTAGGGTTATGTGTGTGTTTGAGTGTGTGAGGGTGATGGGAGGTTAAAAATGATCTAGAGAGAGAAAATAAATCTTAGAGAGAACGATGTGTGGAATTATGATTAAAGACTTTTTTTTAACAAAATGGTTGAGGAAGGGGTATTTATACATTTCATCTACTTAACACTAAAACCCCTTCCACAATAACTAATTTACAATTTAACACCATATTTGTATTTCTAACAATCTCCCCCTTGGTGTTGAATTGTAAATGTTGCATCGTCTTCTGTATTTAAATAAACATGATGAGCCCATCACTTTCTCATTGTCTTCAACGTCTTGTATCAACTTTGACTTTGAATCTTCTCAACAAACATATTGAATTGACGATGATCTCTAAATCTTGATCTTCTCTTGCAACTTATAAAACTTTGGAAGTATCTTTGAAATCTTTGTAGCTTTTGAGCGTTCACAACTTGAACTTTCAAATGTTGATTTCAACTTGATGTTGCTTGGAGAAGTAACTTGAACTCTGATTAGCATGCGGAAGCTTGGTTTTGACTTGCGGAAATTTGATTTGACTATGAAACTTCCATTCTTGATCTAACTTGTCTTTGAATCACAATCATCATGGAACATTTTATCCTTGAATTCTTGATCTAACTTGTCTTTGATCAAAGAATTTTGCTCCCCCTCAAACAAACATCTATCTTGGAGCATTTCTATCAAATAAACGAATTATCTTCAGATTTCTTGCTCCCCTCGAACAAACAATCATTTCGGAGCATGTTTAATAATTCATGAGTCTTCTCTTGCTCCCCCTCGAATGAACATTCTCTTCAAACTATGAATCTTATCAACACTCTAACCGAACTTAACTATTATAAGTCCCAAACTATTGCTAGATGGGTGCTGAAGACACCTCTATGTCAATGGCGAGTGAACTTTGCAACACAATCAATTAATCTGGACTTGACCAGTTTAGATTGATTGTGTACTAGGTTAACTGGAGGTTTACTTATTAAGATGACAGTATGAATAAGTAAATACAAAAAATGACAAGTATATAGATTGGTGAGACAATATGTATTTTTCAAGTGTATTTTATTTATTGATTGTTTAAATAAAATACAAGGTTGTTGCGGACCCAAGATAATACAAGAATGTAAATATCTTAACAACCTATGAAATACAATTGATCTATACTTGAAAATTCTCCTAAACAATCGAAACACTTAGAGTTGTGAAATGTTCCTTTTTGCGATTGAGAGAATATTGCACAAGTTCACCAATATTGCAGAATGTATGTATTTGCTTAGTTGTGAAAATGTTTGTGCAAGGACCTCTATTTATAGTCGAACTATAAGCATTGGGATCTCAACTTCGACGTATAAATATGGTTGACAGCACACAAAAGTATTGTTAAATAATCCTTTGTGTGTGCTAAATAAAGTAAGACAAAAGGTTACTTTATTCAACCACTCTACATCTTTGCACTTTTATCCACAGACAAGATTATTGTCCGGGTAAAAGGATGTAGTGTAAAAGGTCCTCATCGTAATCAGTGTAAAGCTTTGTAAGAGCATTTACACTGGAGGATTCTCCAGTTGATTGATTTGGTAGATTTTCAACTGGGCTTCGCTTTCATTGCCAATCTCTGTCTTCCATTTGTTGTCTTCGACTTCAACTGGAAGGTCTTCAGATTCTAGTCTTCAGATCTCAACTGGAGGAAGTCATCAGTTGCTTAAACTGTACGATGCAACTGGACTTTTAATATTTCGGACAACTCTTCATGCTCTCCAGATGCAACTGGAGAGCTCCAGTTTTCAGCCAAAACTGGACCTAACAAATTCCCCCTAATTGTCCTGAAATATTACCAAGTGTTTTCAAACTTGTTTCTATACAAGTATGAGTTTGAAAAACTTGAGTTTGATAAAACCTATTAATTTTCCAAGGCATTTTTATCGATCATCAAATGCCTTGGGTTTGATTTTAGTTGTTTGTAGATTTTATCACTATCTATCTTGTTGGTTACAATCTGGTAACTTGTACATACAATAATTTTACAATGAAGTTACAAGAAAGTAAATAAAATTCAGGTAGATAGAAAAGAAGGAAAAACTTCAAGTACGTGGCCCTTCGCCAGTTTTCCTACTTTTGGCAACAGATGAAATCAGTTGTTGATCTTCAGGATCCAAGCCAAGTCTTTTCTCAACATCTTCCTTGAACTTGATCAGTCGTTGCAACACAAAGATCCAACCTTTTTCAACCTTGTTTGTATGCTGCCTAGCATTCAACAAATCCAGCATCTCCACCACTTCACTCTGACCATACTGATGAACATCAGGGTTCTCAGTTATCAGCTTGGCACCTTGCCAGTATTGAATAGCCACCACAAAGTGCTTCACACCAGGCTTCATTGTTACATTAATTTCAGTTATTTTGCCTGGCTGATATCTTTGCTGAAGTACTGCTTCCAGATAAGCACGAGCATTAGATTCTTTTTCCAGTTTGATATGGGCAGTACTCATCTTTTGCACAGCAGCTCGAACATCTTCAGATGAAGGTTCAGTGTGTGTGGGTTCCACCCAAGTCCTCAGGTTTGCATCTCTTGGCAAAGCCTTTTGTTTTCTACCCTTAGTCTTGGGAGGGTTCAACACTTGCTTGACAATTTTGTGCACTTGCTCAGTTCTTTTCAAAATTCCCTCAGTCCTCAGTTCCTTTGCCTTCTCCACTGACACATTCAAACATTTGGCATCTAGACTGGCGTCATCATCTTGATAATGTTTATCCAGTTCTACCTCCAGCATTTCATTCACACACTTGACAATCCTTGCATCTTCTTTAATTTTTCGATATTCAGTTAACTGAACACCAAGCGATTTTGCATCAGCTGCATCAATAAGAGTGGGTGGGAGAGTTTTTCTTGATTCTTCTTGATTAATTTTCATTGTTTTCTTTCTCTCCTTCACCAGATACCTAACTCTTGCCAGCTTTTGACTTTCAGTTTCAGTTACTGGAGGTAACTGATCAACATTGCCAGTTTTTAGAAGTTCACCAGTGGCCGGCTTATATGAGACTTCATCAGTGGCCTTATCCTTTCCTTTCCTTTTCCTTTCATTCCCCCTATCAACCACATCATCAAATTCTTCAATATGCCCACCAGCTTCAGTACTGGTGGCAACAACAAGCTGGCTAGCATCAGTACTAGCATCAGCAACTACCATCTCCTTTCCAGAACTTGAACTTGGAGCTTAAACAAGAGGGCGTGGGGCTCTAACAACAGATCTTTCCCCCTTGGCAACGTCTAGTCCTTGCCTAATAGCTTCAAAATCTGCTGGACTAGAGGGCAAGCGACCTAGAGGCTGCCATGATTCCATGGACTTGCACTCTTTGAAGACTCCACATATAATGCGAACTATCCTCCACAGAGGATTGATCTCTTTTGACTGAGTCATTACATTTCCACTTGTTTGTTCTTGACTCTTTAAAATTTGTTTAAGTATGGAGAGATCATCTGGAGAGAGCCCAGTTGCAGGTACTTCCTTAACCACTTCCATCACAACCTCTTTTTCTTTACCAACTTCAGTAGTCAGATTAGATATTGCTGTTGAGTGATCAGACACTTTGCTGGCCAGTGTATCAAGACTGCAGCTTAACCGATCGATCTCAGATGTTATGGGAGTGAGATCAACCTGGGGCTCTACAATCTTGGTGATCTCAGATATCACCTTTTCCATTAAACTTCTCTCACTGGCAGCCAAACTTTCTTCAATCTTGAGACCCACTAAAGAGGCCAACTGACTTCCAAGCTCAGTCACATCTAGGCCAGGTTTGTTACATAGTTCTTGCACCTGCCTTTCCAAGTTCTTGATATCAACCTCTGATGATCTGACAGTATTGTTCAGCAGGTTGGTTATTGAAGATGTGACTCCAGATTGAGTCAGTGCGAATGCCTCCCTTAATAATGTTGCCAGTTGGTTGGAGGATTCCACTAACTCATTGAGCTTGCCAAACACCAAGTTCTCATTGGCTGAGAACTTATTTATCCCCAGGTCAACCACTTTGACATTCTGCATATGATCCTTTTGGTACCTGGAGAGGGACTTGGTGTTTTTATCCAGTGTCTTTAGAATCTCCTCAACCCTGATGAGAAGGTTAGAGATCGGCTTGGAAAGACACAAATTGGCTTTCCAGTGACGGAGGAGAAGGTGTCACTGGACCAGCTCTAAAAGCTAAAGGTGCAACTGGACGAGGTATGACAATGTTTGGTTCTCCAGTTGCAGTAGCATCAGTTGATAGAAGAGGAGGGGTTGTAGAAATGATGGGAAGAGATTCAAGTTGTCGTTCATGCTGAGAATGCTCAGGTGTGAACGACGGTGACGGTGGTGTTAGGATGTGTCTATTTCTAGGCACTCCCATAGAAGAAAGTAGTTGACGAGAGGCAAATACTTGAGGTATTTCTATGCTTTGTAAGTTTAGTGGGGAAACTAAAACTTGTGGTTCTTGGGTCTGATCAAGGAAAGAAGGGAGCCGGGTCAGTACAGATGCATCGGCCATTTCCTGATCAGATTCAGTCTCAGATGAGTCCGAAGACTCAAGCTGAAATTCACCCTCATTCAAGCCAAGATCCTCGAATGTTAGGGGTGGCTGAACAAGTTGTTCAGGCTCCTGATGACCAGTTTGAGTTTCCTCAATGGTTTCATCAGTTTGCGGAATTTCTTCCTGAAAAGAGGTCACTTGTGCCTCAACCACAACTGCTCTTTCCTCAGTCATGGCATCATTGGCCGTAGAGTTTGGATTCTCAGTCTCCAGCTGTGACTGGCCGAAGACTTCGTCAGCTCGTGCAAGTAGAGTGTCAGAATTTTGGCTATTTAAGTTTTGTACAGACTCAGACTCTACTCTGGGTTGGGCTGACCCAGTATTAACTTCACCACCCTCACCTACAGAAGTTTCGAGGGTGGTTGCTTGTTGTTGGTCCCTTTGACTTTCTTCAGGTAATTGTTGGGAAGTACCTGAAGGTCTAGGTGGGACACTATCGTCAGTTTGGGCCATCATGCACTTCTTCTTTTCTTTTTCTTTTTCTTGATCAAGTGACATGAGGGCAATCTGAGCCTTGAGCTTCTTGTATTTAGCCTTATAATCATCAGATTTAACAAAGTTAGGAACAGATGGACCAGTTTGGTTGTTCATCTGACTAGATCTGCATTCCTTCATGAAATGACCTTTCTTGCCATACTTGTAGCATGTAAGATTGGCCTTGTCCAGAGAGTTGGAACTGGAAGCATTATTGGACCCATTAAATCTGTTAGATTTATGCTTAAACCTGTTGAAGGTTTCAGCAATCATGGCGACCAGATCATCATCGTCAGTTTCCTCACAACCATTACTGAGATCAGTATTGAGGCCAGAATTCAATAAACTATTTAACATCTCCTTCATAGAATGTGACTGGACATTCTCAATAGATATTAAAGCAGCACAAGGTTGCCCAGTTAGACTGGCAACCTTGGAATTCTAAGCATGGTTTAAAGCATCTTGCTCAGCCACCAGTCTTGCAGCATTGTTATCTTCAGTGAATCTGAAGGCTCCAAAGAGAGATGCAAGGTCTTTCCTTGTCTTAAGACAAGAACCATGTGTGCCCATTTTGATGGCAAAATATCACAAAATTTCTCAAGAAGGATGTCCTTATCCATCTCAATCCCTAAGCCTCTTAGTTGATTAATCAAACTGGTGAACCTGGTATAGGTATTCGTCAGGCTTTCATTGGGAAGAGCAAAGAAGGTTTCATACTTCTTATTGAGAGCAACCTTTCTGGTGGAAAGAGTGTCAGCTCCACCTTCAAACTGGAGAACCAGTTCTTCCCACATGGATTTAGAACTGGGATACAAAACAAGGGTAGGAATTAATTCCTCTGGAACTGCAGCAAAGATCATGTTTTTCAGTCTGGTATCAAGGTTAACCAGTCTGCGATCCTCATCTGTCCAATGTTCTTCAGATTTTTCCCTTGAACCTCTTCGCCCAGTTGGGTCAAGAAGAGGACTAACACCACTGTACATGGGTATATATGGTCCATCCTTGAGGATTTTCAACATATACCTCTCTATTCCACCAAAATGCAAAAGCATTCTAGCTTTCCAAGTACCAAACGTATCCTGGTTTCCATCGAATTTGGGAACAGGAGTATTTGAGTAATGGCCATGCACGTGGCTAGATCCAGGAATAGTTGGAGGGGGAGGAGGAGGATTAGTATTTAAAGGTGTAACATTAGAATTAATTTGTTCATTAGGACCAGAACCATTCTCACCTTCAACAGCCATCGAAGCAGACCTAGGTTATAGAATTGAAACAATTCAACCTGCCTGCTCTGATACCACTTGTAAGTCCCAAACTATTGCTAGATGGGTGCTGAAGACACCTCTATGTCAATGGCGAGTGAACTTTGCAACACAATCAATTAATCTGGACTTGACCAGTTTAGATTGATTGTGTACTAGGTTAACTGGAGGTTTACTTATTAAGATGACAGTATGAATAAGTAAATACAAAAAATGACAAGTATATAGATTGGTGAGACAATATGTATTTTTCAAGTGTATTTTATTTATTGATTGTTTAAATAAAATACAAGGTTGTTGCCGAACCAAGATAATACAAAAATGTAAATATCCTAACAACCTATGAAATACAATTGATCTATACTTGAAAATTCTCCTAAACAATCGAAACACTTAGAGTTGTGAAATGTTCCTTTTTGCGATTGAGAGAATATTGCACAAGTTCACCAATATTGCAGAATGTATGTATTTGCTTAGTTGTGAAAATGCTTATGCAAGGACCTCTATTTATGGTCGAAGTATGAGCATTGGGATCTCAACTTTGACGTATAAATATGGTTACACAAAAGTATTGTTAAATAATCCTTTGTGTGTGCTAAATAAAGTAAGACAAAAGGTTACTTTATTCAACCACTCTACATCTTTGCACTTTTATCCACAGACAAGATTATTGTCCGGGTAAAAGGATGTAGTGTAAAAGGTCCTCCTCGTAATCAATGTAAAGCTTTGTAAGAGCATTTACACTGGAGGATTCTCCAATTGATTGATCTGGTAGATTGTCAACTGGGCTTCGCTGCCATTGCCAATCTCTGTCTTCCATTTGTTGTCTTCAACTTCAACTGGAAGGTCTTCAGATTCTAGTCTTCAGATCTCAACTGGAGGAAGTCATCAGTTGCTTAAACTGTACGATGCAACTGGACTTCTAATATTTCGGACAATTCTTCATGCTCTCCAGATGCAACTGGAGAGCTCCAGTTTTCAGCCAAAACTGGACCTAATAACTATCCAAGTATCAACAAAAAATACAATCTCCATCTCAAACTTTTTATCTTTTCTCAAAATATTATTCGAACTCAAACTCTTGTAATCATCAAACAATGGTCATTTATCCACCAAATCCTTCCATTATCGATCATGAACTTTCACCAACTAAAATCATCTGGAAAATTCTCAATATCGACACAATCTTTGAACTTATCACGATAACACGATAATTATTCACTTTCTTCACCTAAGCTAACGATCCTTTGAACAACCAAACACAACAATTATCCTCAATCAATATCTACCAATCAAATTCTACCTAATACCTTTAACCCTATTTATCAATCATTCAACCATTTCTCCCCCTTATGATGAATATGTGAAACGTGTTCATCATACAATGATGATTGATAGCATAAATGGTAGATAACAACAAACAATAATCAAACAGCTTATCCCAACCCAATTCCCAATTCCCAATGGACCTATTGCAAGTGCACGTCTATGTCAAAAGCAGTCTAGATTGTTTGGGCTTATATTGTAACATGTCTTTGTCATGTGATTGTCATTAATGAACTTTGTATTATGCATAGAATTCTAGATTAAGTTTAAGTATTAAATGTATAATTAACTCTGCTAAGGAGGAAATACGACCTCGTAATTGAAGGGTCAATGACGAGGTGGACATAGGAATATGACCTCATATTTGTAGGGACAAATACGAGGTGGGACACAATTACGACCTCGTAAAGGTGTTGAGCTCGGTAGGAAATGTGAGGTCGACTCGCTGAAGTCCAGATCGTGTTTCCTGTAAATACAAGAACCCTAACAAAGATTAGGGTCGAACATTTTTCGAATTATCAAGCATATTTGTGCAGGTTAATAGGTCAGAGGTCGTTCCGCTAGCCCCCAGAAGACCTGCGATGCAGCAGGTGATCAAGGGGCTTTCGTTGTGAATCACCACATCATAGAGAGGGATTCCACACCTCTGGATAATGGGATCAAACTATTAATGATCCGCGTCAAGGGGACTTACAAGTGGTATCAGAGCCTCTTGGTTTAATACCAGAAGGTTATAGTTTGTTGGTGATAGACAACATCGATTTAGGGTCATTTACGACCGGAAATTGTGTTCGTGGTATATCTTGGTGAAACTCAGGTTCGAGAGCCAATCGATATCTTATCGAAGGTTCGAGATTGTTTGTTTGATTCTTTTCTCTGAAAAACAACCTCCCGATACTGATGACACGGAAGGTGAAACTCAGGAGGAGCCTAAAACTCCAGATTATAAAACTCCAGAGCAACATGTGTAGACGAATTTGGGAGACGATCTTTCAGTCGATAAGGTTCCTCAAACTAGGGTCAACAAGGATCATCCAGTCGAGCAAATCATTGGTGATGCTTCTGCCTGTGTTCGCACGAGGAATCAATCTAAGAAATCGTCGTGTATGTTTGCTGAAGTTCAGGATACTGGGGCAATTACTTGGTACTTGTATTACTGCTTTATCTCTCAGGTTGAGCCTAAAAAAGTTGGTATGGCTCTTAAAGAACCGTCATGGGTTGAGGCGATGCAGGAAGAATTGGCTCAGTTTCGAAAGCTTGAGGTAAGGAAGTTAGTTGACTTACCTCCGGGTGAATCTCCTTTAACAACGCGTTGGGTTTTTCGTTGTAAACGAGATGACAGAGGTGTAGTCACTCGAAATAAGGCTCGATTGGTGGTTAGAGGATTTGAGCAACAAGAAGGTTTTGATTACGATGAGACATTTTCACCTGTAGCTAGACTTGAAGCTATTCGATTATTTCTGGCATATGCTAGTTATAAAGGAATTAAGGTGTATCAGCTTGATGTAAAGAGTGCCTTCTTGTATGAAGACATTAAAGAAGAAGTGTATGTAGAACAACCTGTCGGGTTTGAGGATCCAGACTTTCCTAATAAAGTATATCGTCTCGATAAGGCTTTATATGGTTTACATCAGGCTCCTCGATCATGGTATGAAAAATTGTCCACACATTTGAAGGAAAGTGGTTTCACCAGAGGTTCTATCGACAGCACGTTGTTTATTAAATGGAAAAGGAAGGACTACTTGCTTGTACAGGTTTATGTCGATGACATCATTTTTGGTTCATCTGATGACAAAATGTGCAAGGAATTTGAACAGAGCATGAAGGCTAAGTTTGAGATGAGTGCTATGGGGGAATTAACCTTCTTCCTTGGCCTACAGGTGGATCAACTGAAGGTGATCCATCCGTCGATGCCACTCAATATCGAGCTATCATTGGATCCTTGATGTATCTGACAGCCTCACGTCCAGATATTACCTTTGCTATTTCTATGTGTGCTAGATATCAGGCTAATCTGAAAGAGTCTCACTTGAAAGCTGCGAAAAGGATTCTTCGTTATGTGAAAGCCAGACCTCGTCTAGGTCTTTGGTATCCCATGTATGGTTCCTTTGACTTCGTAGCTTATACTGATTCGGATTATGGTGGTGACAACTCGGATAGGAAATCAACGTCAGATGGATGTCAGCTTTTAGGGGGGAGAATTGTATCGTGGCAGTGCAAAAAGCAGACATCTGTTGCACAGTCTTCCTGTGAAGCAGAGTACATTGCTGCTGGATATTGCTATTCTCAGGTGCTTTGGATACAGCAACAATTGCGCGATTATGGTATGAATATCTCTAATACTCCTATTTGTATTGATAATAAGTCTGCCATAGATATTACCAAGAATCCGAAAAACTTTAAAGTCACCAAGCACATAGATATAAAGTATCATTTCATACGTGACTGTTTTGAGAAAAAGCTAATTCATTTAGAAAAGGTTATTACTGATGATAATCTTGCTGATCTATACACTAAAGTTTTTGATGGACCTCGTCTTGAGTTGTTATTTCAACTCAATGGTATGAAGAATGCCAAGTAGTTTCTCTCAAAGAACTTAAAGTTATTTTTTGTGTCTTTGTAGTGTATGTCGTACATAGATAGAGTCATTAAAAATACAAAAAGAGTTGGCTTAGTATAAGTTTGTATATATCTAGTGTCAGAAAAATACAAAAACTTTGAAAAATAGAAAATCCAAAAATATGAATAAAGTAAGGTTACTGCGCTAAATGATGAGAAGTGACGATACTTTAGCTTTTAAGCCTGCTTAATCGTAATATAACTGATTAGTTCAGTGATTACAATTTGGGATATATCGGTAGACACAAAGTACCAAGGTTTCCTTCAATCTGAACTTAAATTATATAATGTTCTTGTGGGAAACATATTCAGATATATGGCTGAGATTGCTTGCTTTTCAGTAATGAATTGATCTAGTCCTTAAATTTTGTGAAAGATCTAGCATTACTATAAGATTTGTTCAATGAATAGGCAAGAACCTCTACCAATCATGAGTATAAAAGTAAATGTGATATTGTTATGCAAATCAATTGAATGCAACTTAAGGGGCTAATGTGGTCTTTGAGATTCGGACAAGTATGTCCTCAGGGTATCTTTGTATACCTAGCCTACCTAAAGCTTCCAACTTGGGATAGGTTGTCAGAAAGTTCGCTACATGGATCTCATAGAAAATCACGGGTTCCTTATAAATCATGAAATGCAGAAGCAAATATGTGAAATCACAAAGTAATTCAATTCAGTTATCCACAAAGTGTCCCATGGTTGGTTAAGGATGTTCTTGAATACATTGAATATTTTTTATCTTAGTGCTTGTATCGATTACGAAAGTATATCTGAATGTGGGTTACATAGGTTCGCAAACTATTTAAATGGCATATTAGGCTACTCGGGTTACATGGTGACTGTCCTTGGCCAGGGTGTACCGAGTGTTTAAGAGGACAAACATACCGGTAATCGCTGTTGGGTCACGGTTCATAACGTATAATAAGAGAATTATTTCTCACCCGCAGGCTTATGTAACATGCTAAACTGATCTAATCAGTAGTAATCACGCTTAATGTGAATAATGTATAAAGTCTAGTTAATTAGAATTTAGATTAGTTTATTATTCTGCAATTTTTATTCTGTGTTATTTTTCTTTTTAATTGAGTCAAAATAGTATTTTTATAAGTTCTTATTGCACGAGAGATCCTATTTAAATTCTGAGTATATGTTTTGCTGAATTCCTTCATGTGAATTTTTAATGAGGTTGTGTGGATTGTTTACAAAGAAGATTTTCTAATATGGACATTAATTTGTTTAAGTTTAGAAAATGATCTTTTCAAGTGTTATGTGAAATGTCAAAGTTAGTTGAAATTTCATAATTTTCACTTGTCACCAAGTTATTAATCGAGTTTGTTTAAATTTGTGTGGTGACATTTTAGGGTTTACCAAGAAATGACCTCCCTTGATCTTTTGTTAGATTTTTAGTTATTTCATATTTGTTAACCCTGATTGAGTGTGATTGTAACTTGAATTTTCTACATTATACTGTTTGTTCTCGATGCGTTGATGAGTTCTGTGGTAAGTGTGCAGTGTTCAGGTTAAGAAGATAACAATGGAATGCTGATTTCTATTACTACATTGTTATTTACACGGATGATATCATGATGATAAGATCCTTGGTGTGTAGTGATCGTATTTGTGATGCAGATTTGAGCATGTGAAGGATGAATACATGAACTTGTTTTTGGAATAGTTATTTATTTATAATTCATGTATTTAATGAAAATAATCAAATTTGACACTAGTTTCTTTTGAATTTCGTGTTGTGATTTATGACAACCTTTTGGATATTTTCCTAAGTCTTCAGTGAATTTGTGTTGGATTGTTCATTGTTTGTTAGTTTTGTAGACGGCATCTAGTATGGGACTTAAGTGTTTCAAGATGGTTTGCTGTCATGCATATCTATGATCCAAGGAAGTTCTCGGTGTCATAATCAAATTGGTAATGAGGTTCATATTTAAATTGATTATTTTCAGGTTTGTTTATGGATAGCGTTTAAACCATGGGTTTTCATTCAAGATTATCATGTTCGGTTATCTACTTACATTATGATTATGAATTTGGGTGATAAGCACGCTTTTAGTACAAGGCATGAACAGGTTGCTTTCTAACGAGTTTTTTGCTATGTACAGATTGTGATAAAGGGTTGTGTTTTGGAAGATTGCTTGGATGAAAATCTGAAAATTTTTCAGAAACTTGCTGAACTCTGGATTATTTTCTGATTTGTTGTTACGAAGATAACTGTTATCTTCGTTCGAAACAATTTTGTTCAAACGAAGGATATCTTCGTTTGGCTAACTTCGTTTGTGAAGTTAAGCCCGATCCATAGTTGGCCCATTGTTATTTCCATATATAAAGGGGTTTTTCTTCGTTACTTCTTCATCAAACGAAAAATACTCTCATTTTCGAGCAAAACCCTAAAACACAAACTCTTTTCTTTTCTCTCACTCTAATTCGTTTTTCTTGATTCGTTGTGCAAACTGTGATCTAAGTAAGTGTTTGATGTTCTTTTCATTCACGAAAACGATTTAGGTTTTCCATGTATCTTCGATTTGATTTATTTTGATTATGTTTATAAATTCTTGTAATCATTCACCTGGTTTACTCAAACGAATTTAGACTTGTGCAAACGAATTTAGACTTTAGTTCAAAACGAATTTAGATGTGTGCACATGGACTTAGATTTTGAATTGAACGAATTTAACTTGGGTAGAAACAAAGTTAACTTTAGATGATGCCTTACGAACTTAGACCTAAGTTGATAAGGAACGAACTTAGCTAAGTTTAACACCCTTCGGTTTATTCAAACGAACATAGACTTCGTTTATAAGTTACGAACTTAGAAGATAAGTTATATAACTTACGAACTTGCATGTACAGTTTAGACTTTACGAACTTTAAATTCGCTAGGTGAAAATTTAGGTTTAATTCTTACGAACTTAAGATCTATTTTCGTTTAGTTATTGCTTATGAATTTAGCTTCTATCTTCGTTCTGTATACTTAACGAATTTATTGTTTATCTTCGTTCAGTCTTATTTTGCGAAATTATGGATTAGGGTTTTTCAAATTAGGGTTTTTCAATTCTGTAATTCATTTATCGTGATTATTTATACTTGTTTCGATATTTTGGTTGGTTTTGCAGAAATGGCTCTCGCTCCACCTCAGTTTGTGAAAAAGCATAATCTTGCACTGAATCTAGATCCCGATCAGCACAATTGCGAGCATTTTCATGAAATGTTCAACTATATTGCTCGCTCGCGATTATCTTTTGCTTTTTGTGATTCGCCAAGACTGGTTAGGCAGTATATTGATTCTTTCTGGTCCACTGCTCATGAAGTCATGGTTGAAGGACAGAGTTTTGTACGTGCTACTATTGAAGGCACATCTTTTGATTTCAATGCTGAATCGCTCCGCACTATTTTACATCTAGGAGCAGAACCAAACGTCGAAGAAGAGGAAGACGTTGAGATGACATACAAGTTCGCACTTCTTCTTCGTTGCTTTCAAAGGATGGGATTTGTTGGACAGGTCAAGCTTCCTTTCGACAAAAGTGGGTTTCAAGGACGATGGCGTTATCTAGCATATGCATTGCTCGTCTGTTTGAGCAATCGCAAGGCTGGATTTGATCAACTGTCTGCTCAGATTGCATTGCAGATGGTTGCTTTGGTATATAATCGACCTTATCCTTTCTCCCGATACTTTTATCAAGAATTTATTGATCAGATTAACGCTAGGGGGAGAAAGCGATTTCTTTTGTATCCTCGCTTTGTGATGGCTATAGTTAGACATTTTTGTCCTGACTTAGTATATGACCAAGGTCCTCGCTACGTTCTTCATGCTTGGCCTTCGCGTCTTTTTGCTGATCTTGAAGCCAATACGAGTAATGTGGCTGGTCTCCATGATCCACCACTTTTTGGTCACCTGATTAATCCAAACTATCGATCTCGTATTGAGAATGATATGTTTGTGGATGATGTTGATGCCGATTCTGATTCTGGTTCTTCTGAGAGTTCTGTTGATGGTTCTGATGATGATTCAAGGGATAAGTCTGCTGGTTCGGATGATGGACATGATGGAGATGATGTTGATAGTTCCGACGGTTCTGCGGCTACAAATGCGACAGACACAGATGATTCTGCTCCTGCTGAACGTCGAACTAAGATGATTCATGACGTCGCGGCTGCTTCTGAAAGTGATCATTCGCATCAGTCGTTTGATCAAGAGGGTGTTGCGTTTCATAGAGAGCGTAGAAGCAAGACTTGTCATGCTATTCCTGCTATTTCAGATTCAGCTAACTCCACTCCTACTGCTCCTGCGATTGATCCTGATGTTGCAGCTCAGCATGATTCTGAATTACGTGAGATTTTTGAGGATATGGAAGATCCTGTAAACAGAGAAAGTTCGGTTAGTCCGGCGAAGAGGCAAGGGAGTGTTGAACTTCAATATACCAGAAATAAGCGTCGACGTGTTGTTGAAGCTTCTTCTGTAGCAATGCCTGATCCTCCAAGACCGACTGCTGTTGTTGCTCCTGTTCTTGGTCGTCGTGTTGATCTTTTGGAGACCAGAGTTCGCACTTTGGAGTCTGATCTCACTGATACTCGCGCTGCCTTAACCTTTTTGATCAACTGGGTCAAGAATCAAGGGGGAGAAGTTCCTGAAGAGGTCTGCAGATTGTCAGCGGTTCAACCAAGACGTCAGAATGACGATGATGATGCTGATAATGCTGGTGAAAGGAATGTTTCTCGCCCAGTTGAAGATAGAGGAAATGGTGCAGCGATCTAGGGGGAGACAGGAGGTGATACTTCTCAGCAAGGTGCTTCTGATTCTGGTGCTCCTCGTGATTCAGGTTTCTAATTTTGTCTATGATAAAGATTTTTAGATAGAATGTATAATTGATTATGTGTAATAAGTTATGACATTTTGTGTAATAAAAATGTAATTTATCTTATTTCAATACAAGTACATTTCATCTTTATTATAATTATCATGATTATTCTTTCTATTCTGGTGTTCATTTTGTGTAAATTTAAATAGATGATCCAGATTATACAGATTTATTCTTTGATGGTGATGAGCTCGAGGAAGGCGAATTTGTCCCTGAACCAAATCTAGATATATTCAAGAAGCCTTATGGGACTCAATTCCTGAAGATTCGTTGATTCAAGAGAATAGAGTGTTGGATCAGAAGAGATCAGAAGTTAGGGAAAGAATGCTTCAAGTCCCATTCAGCAGCCTAACTCAAGTTCTACATTTTGTTGTGTATGCTAAGAATGGTGATGTGTCGATTCAAGTGATTAATGTGACAAGACCATTTAATTCAAGTGATTTTCCAGTTCCTCTCAAAGATGATGATTCATTACATATTGTTGATCGACGTGTTCCCGAGAAAAGAGTGAATGATTGGATAGTACATAGGGAAACGTGGAAACCAAATTTGTATTGGACTCATATCTCAGATAAAGATGCTGCAAAGTACAAGACAATCATCTGGTGTTGGTTTTATGATGATGAATTGAAGCTGTTTGTGCTTAAAAGACCAGAAGGTTGTCAGTACTTAGCGTGGTGTGAGAGACATTTCAGAATTTATGTGAAGAAGATTTACATGAGCTTGGAAATAACTGGATTATCAATCCAAGTGATGATGGCTTAGCTGATGTTGTTGGTAAGAATCTCAGAAAAGATTTCTGGTTAAGGAAGAACATGAAAGATTCTGATAAACCATAGTTTAAGATTGAGCCAAGATCGAAGAAAAGAGTGGTTAAGCCAGATAAAACAGTTGAGTTTGTTCAACATGATATTAAGTGCATGATCAAGGTCCCTGCCAAGAAATGGGCACAAGATGTCTTGGACAAGATGGATAATTGGGAAATTAATTGAAATTCTGGTGAAGCCAAGATGTATGCAGATTCAAAGAAGAAGATTTTGTTGAGAAGAGTTTATGATCCGATGCAGCTGGTGAACTTCTCAAGAAATGATTTGAGAAAGTTGTACGATACAGAGTGTTCGTTCTTGCCATTTTGGAAGCATGAAGAAAGTAGATATCGTAAGATACTTCAACTCTGCTTACATGAAGATATTCATGCAAATAGCAAAAGATTGTTGTTTGATAAATGATCAGATTTTGAAGACTAAGAAATCGAAGGTGCTGCTATCAAGGGGGAGTTTGTTGATGCACGTTGATGTGACAACAACAACTTAGATTTGATATGTCGTTTAGATTAAGACATTATGTTAGTTTATGTCGTATCTATATATGTAATTGATAGATTATGGACTTTATGTTTTGGTAATGATCGATTACATGTTTTGGTGTTATATATATGTGTTATGTATGGTGTTTGTTGTGTGATATACAAGTACAAACATAATATGTGTTAGGATTCCATAAGATGAAACACTTAGGAATATAACCAAGTATTACATCTAACGAAGATAAGATATATCTTCGTTAGGGGCAAACGAAGATAAACTTCGTTTAGTACAAACAAAGATTAACTTCGTTACATGGGCTGGGCAGCTAAGTTCGTAAGAACAAAGCCCGGCAAGCCCAGTTCGACCTGAAACATATATATACGAATGAATACCCTAATAATACACACACATTCGACATACACGTACTCCAGACATCTAAGTTCGTTCTATAGCTTATAGAAACGAATATAGCATTATACGGCTGATTATTTACTTGATAATTAGCGATATACCCGTTTACTAATCAAACTAGTTATCTCGTGAGGATTCCGCACTCACGACATAATCATAGACGATCTCGAGAGCGATCTGTAGCTATCGAGGGACTCACAAATATTTCTGATGGACCATGAAACCGAAAAGGCCAACTCACCACCAAAGTTGATAAGCCTTGACAGATACTTCAATTGGAAGGGCAAATTCGAGTCCTACTGCAGGCTGATGGATGTGAGGATGTGACTGTGTATTACAAAGGGTTATACTTCTCCTACAGTACCAGGTGAAACTCCAGGTTCGAGCACTGCTAGGCTTGCTTCATATGAGCAAATGGACGTCGATAAGAAAAAAGACTATGAAGCCAAAAGCAAGGCATTGGGCTCGCTTCGAATGGCTCTCCAAGGGGAAGTTCTGCATCTGTTTTGAAAAGTATGATACAACAAAAGGCTTATGGGATGCACTCAAAGATCATTGTGAAGGTGACGACGATCTCAAGAAGAGTAGGAAAGACTTATTGAATAAGCAGTATTATGTGTTCACTAGCTTCAAAGATGAAACTCTTGATGAGACACTGGTTCGTTACAGACATTTGCTGGTTGAGCTTGCCTACTTCGGGTATAATCCACATCCAGAAAACATGATCGAGAAGTTATTGGAGGCACTTCTTATCAAATGGGAAGGATTTATCACTTTTATCCAACAAAATCCCGATTTCAGCAAATGATTATTGGAGGCACTTCTTATCCTGGAACAGATTATTCGAAAGCTGAGAAGCCAAGATATGAAAAGAAAGTTGAAGGAAGCAGGCAGCAGTGATTTTGTTCAGCGTCATGAACTCTATCATAGCAAGCAAAGCATTCCTTCCTCAAGATCCTCAAGTGGAGGGATTACTGCCTTCTATAGTGGAGATGATGAGAAAATGAAGAAGACGATGGATTCTGACAATAGCTTGTTGTATGTAAACTCTCCGGAATCAGTGATTGTTGTGCATAATGGTAATCAGAACAGTAGTTTTCCATGCTCGGGTTTAACAGGTATGCCGATGAGCATAAGATCTGCAGAGGGACATCTGGGCATGCTCGCTTCTTTTGTGTCGGCTCATGAAAAGCATGTTGGAGGAAAATCGACTGATCCTGAACTAGTTAGGGAGGATTACAAGTAAGTTGATCCAGACGATCTAGAAGAAATGGACCTGAACTGGCAATTGGCTATGTTAACATTGAGAGTTCAGCGTTTCACTGATAGAACTGGAAGGAAGGTGAATGACAACAAAGTAGGGTTTGATAAAACCAAGGTCAAGTGTTTCAACTATGATGACTTTGGACATTTTGCACGTGAGTGTCAGATGCCAAGATGGGATAGCAATTCAGTTACAGGTCGTCAAAACTTCAATCAAGGTGGTTCCATTGCTAGTCAGAATTCTGGGCGTCCATAGCTCAGGAGAGATCGACAACTCAAGAGCATTAGTGGTTCAGTCTGATAGTACATATAATTGGGGTTCGACTAGTGCCGATGATCAAAATCATGCATTCATGGCTGAAAGTCAAGACTTTGATGGAGGGATGAACGATCTTGTTGATAATTTATTCGACTATACATTGTATGCCAGCTCGGATGAACATAATAGTTTTCATCAGAAGGTAGAAGAGGAACCGGAAACATCAGAACCACTAAGAGCAAGTAACAGTGCTGCTGAGACAGGGTTCATGGCACACTTGGAAGTCATTGAACAACCGGAATCACTAAGGAAAACTACAGGGATGTGGTTTGTCGATAGTGGATGTTCAAGACATATGACAGGAGATAAGAGATTGTTAACTGAATTTACTACTGTTAGAGGTTCGTATGTCAGTTTTGTTGGTCCCAAGGGTGGTAATATCTCTAGTATTGGAAAAGTCATCAATGGGAAGATCAAAATTGACAACGTGAATTTTGTTGAGCAACTGGAGCATAACCTGATGAGTGTATCTCAGATATGTGACAAAGGGAATCCAGTTCTTTTTACTGAAAGGGAGGCTCTAATTTTGAAACCAGGTTATGTCATTCCTGAGGAATGGATTCTGCTGAAGGCTCCAAGGAAGAAAGACATCTATGGATTAGAATAAGGTGTGGTTGATTCGGTGGAGCCAATATGTTTGTTGACAAAAGCTTCAGAAGATGAATCTCTGCTATGGCATAGAAGGATGGGTCATATTCATTTTAGAAAAATGAATCATATTACCAGCAATGAATTAGTTCTCGGTGTTCCTAGCAAAAGATTTATGGTGGAGGACAAGTGTGTGCCATGTTTAAAAGGAAAACAGACTAAGAAGCCACACAAACCAAAGACCCTGAATTCTATTATCGCTCCATTTCAGCTACTACATATGGATCTATTTGGGCCAGTAAGCGTTCGAAGCATAGGGTATATGTACTACTGCCTCGTAGTTACTGATGATTACTCTAGATTCTCGTGGGTGTTCTTCTTGAAGACCAAGGATGAAACTGCTAAAATCCTCATGGAGTTTCTTGAAAGGGTCAAAAATCAATATAGCACAAGAGTGAAGAGAATCAGAAGTAATAACGGGACAGAGTTCAAGAATTAAATTATGGAAGTTTACTGTATGAGCAAAGGAATTGAGCATCAATTCAGTGCACCCTATGAGCCCCAACAGAATGGAGTTGTAGAGAGAAAGAATAGAACCTTGATAGAGACTGCCCGAACCATGTTGGAGGAAAACCGACTGATCCTGAACTAGATAGGGAGGATTACAAGCAAGTTGATCTAGACGATCTAGAAGAAATGGACCTGAACTGGCAATTGGCTATGTTAACATTGAGATTCCAGCGTTTCACTGATAGAACTGGAAGGAAGGTGAATGACGACAAAGTAGGGTTTGATAAAACCAAGGTCAAGTGTTTAAACTGTGATGACTTTGGACATTTTGCACGTGAGTGTCAGATGCCAAGATGGGATAACAATTCAGTTACAGGTCGTCAAAACTTCAATCAAAGTGGTTCCATTGCTAGTCAGAATTCTGGGCGTCCATAGCTCAGGAGCGATCGACAATTCAAGAGCATTAGTGGTTCAGTCTGATAGTACATATAATTGGGGTTCGACTAGTGCCGATGATCAGAATCATGCATTCATGGTTGAACCAAATTTAATTGTTAAATAGGGTTTTAGTTGTTGAATAGGGTTTTAGTTGTTAAAAGATTTACTAAGACACCTTATGAACTTTTAAACAATCGTAAACCAAATTTAACCGGGCTGGAACCTTTGGGAGTCCTATGCACATTTTTAAAAGTTCGTGACCAACCTAAATTTGCTGAGAAAGCAGATGAGGGAATTTTTCTTGGTTACATTCCGAGATCTCCAAATAGGATGGTGTACAATATTAAGGCTGAAATAGTTGACGTTGGTTATAATGTCGTGATTTCTAGTTATAATTCTCCAGTACATCAAAGGTCTACTATCTTGTTTAATTATGATGATGTGTTTACTTCCTTTAATGGCCCTATTTCTTTTGGTACAGGTAGCTCAGAGGAAGAATATGTGGTATTGCTACGAAATCAAAGCAAGAATAGCAGTTCAGTTGCATCAGAAACTTCGACTGACACAGCCAAAAGGGATGATATGGTCCCAAGAAAGGAACAAGAAGTAAACAGGACTAAAGAGCTTATGTCAGATTCTTCAGCAGATGGTTCATCAAAGGATACTGAAGTTCTAAATACACAAGAGGTTGAACCTGTTACTCCTTTACCTCAAGGATTACCCAACGAGGGAGAGATATGTTCAAACCTGGGTGTTGATCTTCAAGTTGATAGGGCTGCACAACATAGAATCAACAAGTATCATCCAGTTGAAGACATTATTGGTGAACCAAGTGTAAGACTAAAGACAAGAGCTCAACTCAATAAGCAATCTGGTTTATTCACAGAGATGAAAGAAACCCGCATAGTTGATGAATGCAAGTTCAGCTGCTTTGTATCCCAAGAAGAACCTAGTAATATCCAAATGCCATTAAAAGATCCATTGTGGGTAGAAGCTATGCAGCAAGAACTCCTTCAGTTTGACAAGTTACAAGTTTGGGAGCTGGTTGATTTACCAGTATGAGAGTATCCTTTCGACACCAGATGGGTTTTTCGGTGCAAAAAGGATGAAAAAGGTGTTGTTACACGAAACAAAGCTCGGTTAGTCGTTCAAGGTTTTGCTTAACAGGAAGGGTTGGACTACACTAAGGTGTTTGTACTGGTTGCGAGGCTAGAAGCTATTCGTCTATTTCTAGCTTTTGCTGCCTTCAAGGACATTAAGATATATCAATTAGATGTCAAGAGTGCATTCTTATATGGTATTGTCCAGGAGTTAGTGTATGTTACCCAACCGCCAGGGTTTGAAGATCCAGATCATCCTGATAGAGTCTTTCAACTGAATAAGGCTCTGTATGGATTACATCAAGCACCCAGGGCATGGTATGACAAGCTATCGAAGCATCTTCTTGAAAATGGATTTGAAAGAGGATTGATTGATAGTACCTTGTTCACAAAATGGAAGGGAGAGGATTTCCTAATTGTACAAGTTTACGTAGATGACATTATTTTTGGGTCATCAGACGAAAAGATGTGTAAGGAATTTGAGCAGATTACGAAAAGGACATTTGAGATGAGTGCTATGGGAGAAATGAACTTCTTTTTAGGTTTACAAGTTGAGCAAAAGAAGGACGGATTCTTTATTCATCAAATGAAGTATGTTCAAGATATTTTGAAACGATTTGGAATAGAAGATACTTCACCAATGGATACTCCTATACAAAAGATCCATCAACTTGGAATGTTCACGTTTAATGATCCAGAAGTTGATCCTATTCGCTATATGGCCATGATAGGTTCATTGATGTATCTTACAGCATCAAGACCAGATATCATGTTTGCGGTTTGTTTGTGTGCACGTTATCAATCGTGTCCCAGAGAAAGCCATATGAAAGCTGTTAAATGAATTCTTCGCTACCTCAAAGATCAACCAGTGTTGGGACTTTGGTATTCAATTGGGGGAGATTTTGAGTTCGTGAGTTATACAGATACAGATTATGGTGGCTGCAACTTCGATAGGAAATCGAATTCAGGTGGATGTCAGTTTTTAAGAGGAAGACTGGTTTCATGGCAATGCAAGAAGCAGACTTCTGTTGCTATTTCATCTTATGAGGCAGAATACATGGCAACTGGTGGATGTTGTTCACAGGTTCTACGGATTCAACAACAACTGCGTGATTACGGTCAGAACTTTTTTGTCACTCCTATTAAAATTGATAATGAATCCGCCATATCCATTACCAATAATCCTGTTAAGCACAGTAGGACTAAGCACATAGACATAAGGTTTCATTTTATTCGTGATTGTGCTGAAAAGAAATTAATAGTCCTAGAAAAGGTGCCAAGTGACTTTAATTTAGTTGATCTGTTCACTAAGGCTTTCGACCGAACTCATTTCGAGTTGCTAGTCCAATTAATTGGAATGAGAAATCTATAGTGACAGTGTCTCTCAACAGGAACTTTGTAAAACATATCGTGTCGTATTATGTGTCATAGAGAGTCATAAAAACAAAATAAAAATCAGAAAAGAAAAAGAAAATAATAAAAGGAGTAAGGTCACTGTGTGAAGATGATTAGACGTGACGATACTTTAGCTTTTAAGCCTACTTAATTGTACTGTAAAATTGTTGTGTTCAGTGACTCCATTATACGATGTATCAATAGGCACAAAGTACCAAGGTTTCCTTATAATCTGAATTTAAATGTATACAATGTTCTTATGGGAAACATATTCAGATTTATGGCTGAGAATGTCTGCTCTATATTTAGAGTATGGTCCTTAAATCTTGCAAAAGATCTAGCATTATAATTATGTATATTTGGTTGTTATATAGAAGGTCTCAGGTACATACATGTGTATGTATTGCTTTTTGGATGTATACTTGTGACAAGATACGCAAATATCTAATAAATCTTTTGAAAATTATGGAGCTAATGTGGCCTTTGAGATTCAGACAAATACGTCCTTGGGGTGTCTTTGTATACCTAGCCTACCTAAAGCTTCCAACTTGGGATAGGTTGTCAGAAAGTTCGTTACACAGGTCTCATAGAAAGTCACGGGTTTCCTAAGCGCTTTAAAATGATGTCACAAATATGCAAGTACTTAGCATTATGTAATGTTGAGTATATTTCCGTATGATGAGTCAAGTTATGTCGCTTTTTGCGTGTGAGGAATCACCGACCTGTCACCGCTAACTTGATTCTTAAAGACCGTCTCCCTTTAGTTACCAAATGTCTTAATCGTAGTGCCTGTGTCAATTGTGAGAGTATATCTGAATGTGGGTCACTTAAGTTCGCAAACTTGATTATATGACATATTAGGCTACTTGGGTTACATGGTGACAGTCCTTGGCCAAGGTATGTCGAAAGTGTTACAAACCAAAAGGAAACTGGAAGTACCGAGTGTTTAGGAGGACAAATATATTGGTAATCGTCTTGGATCACTGTTCGGAACTAGTAATAAGAGAATTATTTCTCATGTGGGCTTATGTAACATGCTAAGTTGATCTAATCAATACAGTACTTTAGCTCTTGTAACTATGTTATTCGTTTATGTTCGTGTGCGTCTGTGTGTGTGTGTTATGTCTCGTAAAATGTGTTTAATTTTTATTTATGATTGTATTGCTTAAATAAAAGTTCCTATTGCACGAGAGACAGAGTCAGAACAGAATCTCGTTTCCAAGAGGACTCAACTACGTTCTTATGAAACAGCGAATAAACGAGTAGGGTAGTTAAGCGATAGTGAAAGGATCAAAAGCTAAAAGAAAGTTGGTTAATTAACAAGATATAGGTTTAAGGAAAAGAATACAGTGTTGTTAATTTCAATAAACAAATATTAGGTTAATGAAAATTTCTTGAAAGGAAGATTTTCCTAAGAATGAACACTGAGATGTTCATAGTTTTGAATTTTATCTTTGAAAGAAATGTTTTTTTTCTTAGAAAGAAGATTTTCTTAAGAATGAACACTGAGATGTTCATAGTTTTGAATTTTATCTTTGAAAGAAATGTTTTTATTCTTAGAAAGAAGATTTTCTTAAGAATGAACACTGAGTTGTTCATAGTTTTGAATTTGATCTTTAAAAGAATTGATTTAATCTTTAGAAGGAAGATTCTCAAATGATTAAAGAGGATATGATTAATAGTTTGAGAATTATCCTTGAAAAGATCTGTTTTAAATCAAAAAGATTTGATGCAGAGATATCAAATGATTTTGACCTAATCTAAACGTGCTTGACGGTGAATTATAGACCTTAATATGACCTAGGTTAATAATAGATTGTTAAGCAGATTCATTTATTTTATCTTGCTAAATTATTCATTTCTTCAGATTGTATGTTATTACTTTGAGAAGATATGATGATTTTTTTTTGAGATGTGAAGGACATCAAACAGATGCTTAATTTTGTAGGTTGTCAAGCAAGTTCTCAGCATGGAAGCAAGAAACACGAATACACAGAGATGTATAGGTCATATTTTCAGCAGAGATAAATACTAGTATGATGAGGCAATCATAGAGATATTTATTATTGTTATTCAATTTAGCCAAGATGTAATATTCTTATGATAAGGTAATCATGTATTACATATGGCATGTGATTTTTGCCCAAGATCTTAAAATGGGATAATTCATGAAGATTTGAAATTTGATAGCATTCGGAACATTTTAGGTCAATGCAAATAAACTTTTCGCCAAATCCGCGTCGAAAAATTTAGGAATTATCAAAATTTTCTTATGATCATGATATCCAAAGATTACATGGAACTCAAAGTTTCATGAGAGCATACCTTAGTGACAAAAATTAATGATTATCTCTGATGCAAAAGTATAAGTGATTATAGTTTCAGTTAGATGATTTTACTGAGTTAAAGTCAAGCAACTTTTGAAAGAGTAATCTATATAGATTTACATTGTATAAATGGAAGAACTCAGGGTAGTTTATCCATAGAATTTAAGTGGAGGACCTTAAGGTAGGTTATCCACAGATATAAGTGAAAGACCTCAGGGTAGGTTATTCATTGTTAACATAGAATAATAAGACATAGTTCTTAAGGTTCTAACTCTCTGATAAGTATCAATAGAGTAGTAAGACAAAGTTCTTAAGATTCAAGATTGTTGATAAATATCCTTAGAATGATAAGATCGAGATGTTAAGATTCTTGTTTTCTTTATGATTTGACGGATTGATTATATATCTATAGGTCAATCCCTTAGAACGATAAAACAGGGATTTTAAGGTTCTTCACAGCAAAGTCGACGATAACAATATGTTTAAGTCGCATGAAGTATTATTGTGTAGTTCTAGACTAAGATAAGGTCATAAGGATCTATGACTTATAATAGTAAAGAAAATCAAATTAGGAGAAGAAAACGAAAAAAAATGTAGGTCTAGATTCAGTCATTGCTGTTATAGTGATGAAATAATGAAGAATAACATTATCATTTTTATCTTTGTTTATATTTTTGAGCTTGGTTGTGCAGGTTTTAGCACAAAGAAGTTTAATGAAAAGTCTAAAAGACTTATATCATTGTTTCAAAACAATTCTTTGTTGTTTGGAAGCTACACATATGTTTTGTCTGACGACTTGAAAAGTGATCAGAAGAAACATTCAGATTTTTGAATATTAGAGACAAATAAATTGTTTTTGAAACAGAATGTTCCATGATCCTGAAGTTTGAGCTTCAAATCTCAAAGTTTCTGGTTTTCATGATATTAAACTAGTAATGGATTGATTGTTGGAAATTCAACTCCTCTATCACATGTCGGTTATACAAGGCGAGCAGGGTCTCGGGATATGCTTAATACGGAGAGATTTATCGTTGAGGGGAGGACTACAACAAGCTTTGGTGGATTAGTTGATTGTTATGAGATACAGAAAGTTTGAAGTTTGCTGTTTAAATCTGAAGTTTCAGGATATCAAGTTTCGGGTGTGGCAATTAATTTTGTTGTCTCAAAATTATGTTTTTAAGTGTATTTGCAGAAAATTCAATCTAAAGGAAGGAATTTTGAGCAAAAGACTGAAATATTCAAAACAAGGCTAAGATCATCAAGTTAGCATCATTCGCTTTGACATGGTTAATGTTGACCTTGCTCTGATACAGGTTTAACGAGATGATTATAGCAATGTTTAATTTGTGTTAGTTGAAGATCTTAGATATAGAAATCCAAGATTTAAATATGAAAGATTATCAACTATATATGCTAAAATCCTTAGATTTAGACAGTTTGTGAATGTAAAAGATTATTTAAAATCTTAGACATAGACATACTGTGAATATGAAAGGATCTATGTTGTTAAAATCCTTAGACATAGACATCATGTAAAGTGTAGAAAGGTTAGGTAAACCTTTAATATATACATAATGTGAATGTAGAGGTTACGTAAAGCCTTAGATATAGACTTAATGTCAATGTCTTAAAAAACATTAAGTGAATATGAAAGGAATTACATGGTTATTAACTGCCTTAGAAATAAAAACATACTGTTTAAATGTGAAAGGCTGAATATTTTATATATCTTAGACATAGATATATCGTTTAAATTTGAAAGGTTTGTAAGCGTACAAACCTTAGAAATAGAAACTAATATATGAATGTGAAAGGTAAATGTTGCTTTCGATATATACATTATATTTAAATATGAAAAGTTTTATGTGTCTTTAAAACTTTAGATATCGAAAGATAATTGTATACGTGAAAAGTGTAAAATATTGATTATGTAGGTCATATAGTTATGAAATTATTTTCATAAGAATATGAAGTTATAATCAATATGTTAAAATGTATGAAATTTATATAATTTAAAGAAATTTTGTATTCTAAGAATTTATACATGATTGTGAAATGTGTTTGATACCGTCACATTTCATAATACTGTTTGAAATTTGTATAAAATAAAGAAATTTTATATTATAAGAATTTACGTTTCATAAAGGTATATTGCTTTGATAATTAATCATAGTTATATATTGAGGAGGATTACATAATGGTTAATTGTTCTATATAACATCATAGTTATGTATCTCATTCATAAATTGAGGGGGAGTACATAAGAATGATGGTAGTTATATTGATTGATCATAGTTATAAAATTGAGGGGGAGTGTAAGAATGAAGAATCAATTTTATAACTATAAATATTTTGTGAAATTGTATGAATACGTTTGTTATGTCACAAATGGTACAAATTAAATTTGCAAGTGGATTATTTGCAAGTGGTACAGTAAGGGAAAGCTCGTTTCGAGATTGTTTAAGAAAGATTGATCGTGGAAAAGTTAAAGATATTTGTATAAGTTTATTAACTTTTCAGGTTTAAGACGAAGATCAGGGAAAACATGAATATTTGATGACTACAGGTTTGGTCATTTTAGTTTTTCATGTTTCCAGGAAGTTTGTAATAAACATTGATCAATTATTTAGAATCTTTGACGAAAATTGAAGTTTAAAGTGTGTAGGAGGTGAGATTACGACCTCGTAATTGAAGATGGCAGAATACGACCTCCTAATTGGTGGGCATGGGTTGACCCAGACCCATTCGGGTCAAATGGGTATATAAACCAATTTTACCCAAACACGACCTCACATATTAAAATCAAAACTAGAGCTTTACGACCCCGAAAAAGAACTTTGCTACCCCATTTGAGATTTGATAGACACAATTAGATCGAGTGTTTTTGAGTGATATATTCGTCATCCTCGTGAAATACTGAATCTAGGTATATAATCTAATCGTCCAATAGTTAACCATGCAACAAGAAAATCAAGAAAATAGCGTTCGAAATTTTCGAACAAGTGTTTCCTAAGTTCTTCGATTTTTGATGTTTTCTGGGTAAATCTAAGGGTTGGGGTGTGTTTATCACTTGAATAAGAACGTATAGATACAATTTTTACAAGTTTTGGTTTGGTAAATCGTGTTTTCGAGTTGGGGAAGATGAACAGTGCGACGACCTCGTATTTAGGGGTTTTCTGGCATGGAAATACGACCTCGCATTTGTCAATTAATTTTGACTTATGTTGACTTCCAGAATACGATGCCGATTTACGACCTGGACAAATACGTGCCAAATTGAAAAATACGACCTCGTATTTTAGAGTTTGGTTGACCATATTTTGACCATGAAATACGACATCGTACTGAGATACGACCTCGTATTTTGACTGAACAGATTTTCAAAAGTTTTATTTTTATAAAATATTTGAAAATGAGTTAATTATTATTTTAACTTAATTACAGGGATAATTTAAGTTTATCGTAATAAAGATTTGAAAATGAGTTAATTCTGTATAACTAAATTACCGGGATAATTTATTTATATGTGTTGATTGTAAATTACCGAGATAATTTATGATTGTTTAACTTAATTACAGAGATAATTAAAGTTAATAATATTAACTAAATTACAGAGATAATTTATGTTAATTGTATTTGTTATAAATTACAGGGATAATTTATATGTTTGACTAGATTACAGAGACAATGCTAGTTGTATATTAGTCGTGTGAATTTTTATGTCGATTTAGGTAATTAATCATTTGTTATTAATTACAGAAATGGCAAGAAATTTCATAAGTGCGCATAATTACGTGATGAACTTCAATGATAATCAGGAAGGCACAGAGTATTATCACGAGATATTTGCTTTCTTTCGAAGATCAAGAGTTCATCATGCGCTTACACATTCGCCAGTGATTTATATAGATTATTTAAGAGATTTTTGGGCGAATGCTAATGTTGTTCGTGCTGGAGACGAACATATTTTTCATACCATTGTTGTCAGGTAGCAGAAACAGTTCACCATTGCTAATCTGATTGATATATTACGTCTGGGTACAGTTGAACAAAAAGGTAGTGCAATAGGTCTCACCAAGTTTAGACACGAAGTTATTCAAGGTGCTTTAAGACAGATGGGATTTGCAGGAGACCTGGCCAGTAAGACCTTGTTCAAGACAAGTTTCTATAGCAGGTGGAGGTATATAGCTCATGTGCTAAATGTTGGCATAAGCAACAAGAAGTCTGGTTTGATACGTTAAACCAGGAAGCACAGGCACAGATGGTTGGCTTGGTGTTTAACAAGCCATATAGTTTCTCAAAGTTCTTCTTCAATGAGATGAGAAAACAGATCACAGCTGCGGGTAAGAGGAGGTTTTTGTTGTTTCCTCAACTTGTGATGATGATTATCAATGCTCGACATCCGAATTTACCTGTTGGAAGGGAAGTGAAGCTAGTGAGTTTGATCATTCGCCGTGGTTATGATGAGTTTTTGTCTCGCTATCCGAATGATCCAAATGCACAAGATGTTGCATTATTCGGTGCAGTTTTCAACGCCAACTATGTAGCACCAGCTATGGGGTCATATCAGCGTATGAAGGGCCTCAGCCAGAAGATGGTGAAGCTGCTAGGGATGTTGAGCTTCCAGAGAAGTTGCATGAGGTTGTTGTTGAAGGTGATGTGCCGAATGAGCCTGAAGTGATTGTACAAGCTGCAAATGATGTGATTGACCAAGTTGGAGCCAATTCAGAGATTGTTGATGATATTCTGGAGCAGATGGCTGATCCAAAGGGTAATATTGCACTAGTGCAGAGGTTTAATCCCAATGATGATGATCTAGTGAACGTAGACCTAGACCGGGACATAGATCACTATGTAGCTGAAGCTGCAGATGGTTCTTAAGCAGCTAGAGTTAGTAAGTTAGGTGCTACTGAAGCTAGTAGGTTAGGCATTGATCAGGTTGGTGGATCCGGTATTGGTGCTAGAGATAGAGGGAAGGCGGCTACTATTGAAGCAGATAGAGAGCCTTCGGTGCATTCTGATAATGAGTCCAGTAGTGACGGTGATGATGATCCTTACAGATCTCATGCATTTGTCAGAGTTGGATCTAGAATGGTTCCTAAATCTCCAGTGGACACTAAAGGAAGAAGAAGAACAACAAGAAAAGATGATGCAGATTGGGAGCCAGAGCAGCCCACACCTAAAAAAAGAACACTTGTCAGGGAACAAGAAACTTCTGTTGCTGCTGGTGTCTCACAAAGCATACCTATTGTTGTACAAGAGACAAGACAACCACAGACAATGGAAAAAGCTATTAAAGATATTACTGGTTGGCAAAGGCTACTGTCTGAGCAAAAGGAGCAACATGACAGAGACTTGTCTGAGATGAGGAGTTTGATCCGTAGTTTGTCTGAGAACTTCAAGAATGAAGCTGCCAAGAATGTAGAGCTTGCTAATAAGCTGAATAAGAAGTATTTGGCTCTAGATGAGAAGGTTGTTAGGATGGCAGATGCATTGAAGAAGGGAGTCAAGATTTTCGAAGAAATACTGCATGAGCTCATCGACAACTATCTCAAGGTTAGAGCGGAGAAAGATAGCTTAGGATGCAGAGGTGATGAGCTAGCTAAGGCAAGGCATGATGATGATCAGAATGAAGATCCAGATGCTGCTAGAGCTACTTACGAGCTACGACGGAGTTCTGTAATTAGAACAGATACTCAAGGAGAGTCTAGCCAGGCTGGTGTTGCTAGCAAGGCTACCCAGATGCTCCGCAGACTCAAGAACTGGTTGTCACAAAGCTGAATATGTTAGTTGAGTCTGAGGAACCTCAAACCAAACTCCTTATAGAAGATATTGACGCTGATAGATTGGGTAAGGGTTTGTTAGAGCAATCCGAAGCTGTTGCTCTTGATGATGAAGTTGCTAGTGCTCAGGATAGTGATTCGACCAAGACCGATTCTACTACCAATGCTTCTACAGAGTCAGATTTGCACTCAATGATCGTGCATAGACTAGAGAAGAGATTGGGTTATTATCCACACGCTCATATGAGAGCTAGAGCAGAGATTATGGATAGTGATGATTATTATGATCTAGGATCAAATGACGGAAAGGTTAGGGTTAACTCATACTCTTTCAGAGTCAGAGTCAGATTCCGATTTTGAGAATGAGGCTAAGACTGAGAAGGAGCAGAGCAAGAGCAAGAGCAAGAAGACGTAGATCGATGACAAAGACAAGATGAAGACATTTATTGTAACGTCTAGAAGCTATTGCCAAGGGGGAGTCTGTAAGTGCACGTCTATGTCAATAGCAGTCTAGATTGTTTGGGCTTATATTATAATATGTCTTTGTCATGTGATTATCAGTAATGAACTTTGTATTATGCATAGAATACTAGATTAAGTTTAACTATTAAATGTGTAATTAACTCTGCTAAGGAGGAAATACGACCGCGTAATTGCAAGGTCAATTACGAGGTGGACATAGGAAAACGACCTCGTATTTGCAGGGAAAAATACGAGGTGTGACACAATTACGACCTCGTAAAGGTGTCAAGCTGGGCAGGAAATGCGAGGTCGACTCGCTGAAGCCCAGATCATGTTTCCTATAAATAGCAGAACCCTAACAGAGATTAGGGTCGAACATTTGTCGAATTATCAACCATATTTGTGCAGGTTAATAGGTCAAAGGTTGTTCCGCTAGCCCAAAGAAGACCTGCGAGGCAGCAGGTGATCTAGGAGCTTTCGTTGTGAATCACCACGTTATAGAGAGGGATTCTGCACCTCTGGATAACGGGATCAAACTATTAACGATCCGCGTCAAAGGGACTTACACCTATTGGTGAACTGGAATGTGAGGTTCCGTTGTTGGAAAAATATTTTTATATGGAGTTTGTGTTCTTTGTGTTTCTGTGAAGAGAAATGAAATCCGGATAAAAATGATCCGTGACACAACCAAAATCGAAAGGATTAATGGTGTGGCCTAAAAATACGATTACTATTTTTAGGACTTCCCATTATCATCGAGAAATGCACAAAGTTTATCTCTAAATGCTTCGGTCTATGGCTTTTCAACCGATAGATTGCTTTAAAGAAGGTAATTCATGGTCAGTGTCAGAGAGGTGTTCGATAACCATGTCTTACTATCCTCAAAGACTTTTGGGAAAATACATCCGAGATCACATAGACTTCTCGTTAACTCGACAAATTCATAAAATGAAAATGTGAGACCTATGTTCAACGTTGGAAAAGATGTTAGCATTGGTAGGATTTCCATTCGATCATTGTGGAATATAAATAAGATGATATCACTACGAATGTTCCAACAATATCACAAAGATATGCAATGTCACAAAGACATATAATGACTCGTTGTGTCCTAGGAAATGAAAGATATATCAAGTACGCTCTAGACTCGATAAGTGATCAAATGAAGTCGGGGACCGGAGCAGAGTGTCTCCCTTTTTCAATATCAATATCTTCCAAATGAAGAGTCGATAGAAATATGAAAATGTTAGGTCGACAACGACCAAGTATAATTTGTTCAGAAATATTTGAAAATCAGAGAAGATACTTGTACAGAAATTCTGAGGACCATCTCAGAATTAGTTCTCTGAGCTTCACCTCAGATCAAGATCAGCACAACTAGAGACATTCATTCTGAAGTCAAAGATTGAAGACTGAAGAAGAGAAACTTCTGAGAAGCAGAGCTCTGAGAAGATTCTAACTGATTGAAGATTTGAAGCTGCTCAGTGTAAACGTATTTACAACACTTTTACACTGATTACGAGGAAGTCTTTTAAAAGTACTTTAACAACCTTTACCCGATTAATAACACTATACCTGGTGTTTAGGGTCAGATTTTCTATAACTATGATCCTGAACAATTATATCACTAACATAATTTTCTATTGTACACGATAATATCTTGATATTTTGCAGGATCCTGGATTCTACAATATAAATGCATGATATTCATGAAATGGCTAACGGTCAAAAATGTATCAACACTTATGCAACGGACTTCACAAGAGAGTCAATATGCAATCCCTTGAATATCGGAACAGAATGGAAGAATAAACGTGTCAAAGATAGACTCAACGTCTATTTTCCACTTCAACACGTTGATTAAACAAGACGCGGAAGATCCCGGATACTTAGGATAGTTAGTTAGCTTTTTACATTATAAATATCGAGTGATTGATCGAAGTCTAGGCACTTAGCATTTAGTACTCACACTTGTATTCACACACACTTACTCACTGCTTTATTTTCATAACTTCGATCAAATCACTTACTCATCCATTGTATTGTAATCAACGAAAATAATCAAAGAACATAGGAAGGGTTGATTGCATCCTCCCGGGGTTTTTTTACCTAAGATCACTTAACTGGATCAAGTGTTTTTCCTCGTCAACAAAATTCTGGTGTCTTTACTTTTATTTGCAATTTCATTAAGTTTTTACGTTATTTTATTCTATTTTACATTACCTTCAACTGTTTTCTTATTTACTCAAAGTATTTCGATCTCAAAGATCTTCTTAAACTCGTTTTTAGTATAAACTCTTAGTTTATTTATTTTTGATAAGAAAACTTTCCTTTTTATTTGAAGATCCTTGAACACCAAACCCCACTTACAAATCTTCGGTTGATTATTAATCCAAAATCCGTTCTAAAATTATCTTAGGTAATTTTTGACCGAAACACCTGGTATTGTGCTAGTTTAAGTAAAAGGTTGAGAATAAAGTATGTCAAGTCACTTCAAAGAAACTTACATACTTTACCTTAAACAAACATGTTATGGATTTGTCCTACAAATCCATAAATGCACCCAACCATATCTATACGGCTTTTGCCATGTCATCAAGACATGTTGGCTTATAAATATAAGACTTCTCACACTTGCAAATAGGCTTGGAACTTTGGCATTGCAACTTGTGAGATATACTCTAGGTAAACTTACGAGTATTTCCTTGTTGTTTAGATCATTTGTATTTCAAGGTTGTTTAGATATTTTCACAAGTGTGATTATCTTTGTTCCGTAACAACCTTTGTATTTTGTTTATATGAATAAATAAAATACATTGAAAAATACATCTTGACTCCTTGCCATAATACTTGAATATACATAGTATTTATATAGTTTCAAGCACTTATATTTCGTATTTACTTATTGTTCATATCCATATCTGGATCGTAATTCTAAACTAGTCTTTATCTAGATCAGAATTACTTGCCAGTCGGGTTACTTGATTCTTGGCATAGTTGATATATATTTGTTCTATCTTGTTATTCGACTAACATCTTGTGTAGGGGACTCACATTTGGTATCAGAGCCTCCAAGGTTAAATTCATTAAGTTGTTACACCTTTTTGATCCTACAAGATGTCTGGCACCGAACAACCAAACCTTAATGTCAATGCTAATAATAATCCACCACCACCTCAACCTAGTGTCCATGTACATTTTCCAAATAATCCTGTTCCTAAATTCAATGGGGATAGTGACACCTTTCTTACTTGGAAGGCTTGCATGTTAAAGTATATTGCTGGGGTTGAGAGACACTTAACCACCATTCTCATAGAAGGACCTTATGTACCCATGAATGTTTCGACTGTTGTCTTTAATGCCGATGGGACTCCTAGGCTGTCACCTAAGGAGAAGGATCATTGGTCAGAAGAAGACCATAGATTGGTTGATCTTGATTCTAAGCTTCAGAATATGATTCCTTTTTTGTCCCTAAAAGCTTCAAACCCACTCTTGTTCTCCTTGAAAACTCTAAATTAATGTAGGAAGAATTAATGACTCAGTTTGAGGGTACAAAAGAGACAGTTGTCACAAGAAAAGTTGTTTTGAACAAAAAATATTAAGCTTTCTTTGCATTACCAAATGAAACTCTGACTCAAACTTATATCAGATTTATAAATTTGGTCAATCAATTGAAAGCTTTAGATGTTGAAAAAGATAAAGAATTTTTGTTGGAGAGTTTTGTGATATACTACCTTCTAAATGGGAAAACTTGATAATGGTTTTGAGACAAGGAAAAACCCTTCACAGTCACACTCTTGCCTCTTTATATGGTGCTTTTAGATATACTGAGGAAAGTAAAGCTGAGAGAGTTGTGGCTAAGAAAAATGCTAAGAATCATGTTTCTGCCAGTGCTACTATGGTTCATTATTTTGAACCCCATGACTCTGCCCTACTATCTTCTAAGAGTGACAATTCTGACTCAGTGAAGAAGATGGTAGCTGAATTAATGAAAGTTGGCATTACTGATTATGGAACACATGAATGTGATGAGGAAGATGATGATGATCTTGTTTCAATGTTGGCCAAAACTTTTAATCGTTTTAAATTCTAATCTAAAAGAAATGGCAAACAATTTTCTTCAAACAATTCCATTGATAAGTCCAATCTGGAATGTTTTAAATATGGAAAGAAGGACATTTCATGAAGGAATGCAGATCAAATGAACCCTCCTCATCACAATCTGGCCCTAACCATTCTATCTTTTAGAAAACTGATGATGTGTATAACGCTAAATACAAGAAATTAAAAGCCCATATTGCACTCATGGCACAAGAAGAATCCAACAAGAATAGCTGCATGGTTGTAGACTCAGAAAAATGGGATGATTTTGATGTGTCTTCTGATGATGAAGAAGAAGTAAGGGACATGTGTTTTATGGCTCGTGAAGATCAAGGTCATGTTGTCAAGTCTGATGTGGAATTCGGTCGTTGGGTGGATATCATCATGAAGAAGGTTAGTAGTTTTAGTTTTGAGAAAGACGAAGAACAAAAATTGGACCTTTTAGTACTCATTGAGGCCGATATTTCATATGTCGAAACTGTGCGTTCAGAATGCTTAAAAATGTTTGAAATTAGTAATTCTGAACTGAACGCCAGTCAGGCAAGGCTGAAGGAACTAAAAGATGTTCAATTGGCTTTAAAAAGTTATCAATCTTTGGTTTCCAAACTGGAATTAGAAAAGGAAGAATTAAGGATCATTCTTGAAAAGGAACAACAAATAATTATATCTTGGATGAAATCACCATTTCCTGAAGCTGCCTTTAAGATAACTTTTGAAAATCAAAGAATTGCATATGGCACTGGTGATCTTCATCTTGCATCCGTAATAACTGATTTAGATGCACTTCCAAAAGAAATGAGACCAGAAATTGTTTTCAAATACATTGGTAAACCAAATAATGTAACTGAGAAAGCTCAGGAACAACCTGAGGGAAAATTTGAAGCACGTCAGAGCAATGCTTCAGATAAGAAAGCTAAATCCAAAAAGCCTTCCCCTTAGTCTTCATCCAAGGTTCCTAAAAACCAAAAGAAGAAGAAAAATGTCTCCCCTGATGATCCCTCTACCTCAGATTCTAGTAAGGCTCAGGTGTCTAATCAAGAATCTATTTTGTTAAGGATTGAAAGTGAAACAACTAAATTTGAGCTTGATTTGTGCAAAATGGAGTTAGTGTGTGAAAAGGTGTTTGTGTGTGTATGGAGGTTGAAGATGGAGATGGAGAGAGAATAATTAGAGTAAAATGGAATTGTAAGTCCACCTAACAAGATGTACACAACATCAAGATATAACAAGATATAAGGTTAGACAATAATAATCACAAGTTATATCAAGTAACCCGACTGGCAAGTAATCGAAACTAGATATGACTAGTTAGAATTACGATCCAGATAATGGATAAAAGTAATAAGATATAATTGCTTGAAACTATATAAATTACTAAATATAATCAAGTATCATGGCAATGAGTCGAGATGTACTTTTCAATGTATTTTATTTATTGCTTATAAACAAAATACAAGAGTTGTTGCGGAACAAAGATAATCACACTTGTGAAAGTATCTAAACAACCCAGAAATACAAATGATCTATGCGACGAGGAATTACTCGTAAGAATACTTAGAGTAATATCACACGTTGCAATTGCCAAAGTTCCAAGCAATATTGCAAGTGTGAGAAGTCTTATATTTATAGGCAAACATGTCCTGATGACATGGCAATATGCCGTACTAAATACGGTTGGATGGATTCGTGGGACAAATCCATAACATGCTTGTTTAAGGTAAAGTATGTAAGTTTCTTGATGTGACTTGACATACTTTATTCCTAACCTTTTTGCTAAAACTTTCCCAATCCCAGGTTGATAGTAATTAACCGGGTAAAGGTAGTTAAAGCTGCAAAAAGACTTTCCTCGTAACCAGTGAAAAAGTGTTGTAAGTACTTTTTCACTGAGCCTCTTCAGATTCAACTTCAGGTAAGATCTTCTCTGAGCTCTGCTTCTGAGATGATCTTCTTCCTCAGTCTTCAGTCTTTGACTTCCGTCTGAACGTCTTTAGTGTTGGTTGATTCTGAATACGAAGTGAAGCTTCAGTGAGCTATATTCTGAATGACTTCAGAATCCTGAGCAAGCATTCTTCACTGAGCTTCAACTATTTTGAACAAATTATACTTAGTCAATTTTTGACCTAACAAATTCCCCCTATTTGTTCTAAAATAGTTCATGTATTTTAGACTTCTATCTATACAAGTTTGTAAGTCTAAGAATACAAGTTTTTGTTTAAGTTGTAAAAATATTTCTAAGGACATCTCATAGATCATGATGCCTTAAGAAAAATTTTCTTGTTTGTTTTCTAACTTAAACTATTTTCTAATAATATGATGTAATTTGCAACTATATAGAACATACTGAGATGATTGTTCAATTACAAGTACAGAAATGAAATGAAATGAAAAATATTTACAAGTACAAATATTTACAAAGAGATACACTACTTCTTCGCAGGCCTTGAGCCAGAAGGACCTTCAGTAGCTTTTCTCTTAGGAGAGCTGATCTTTCCAAATAGTCTTTCCTCCATCTCAACCTTGGCCTTCATTTTCTGTTGGATCTTCAGCATCCAGGCGCCATTCAGATGAGACTTCGGTTTTCCCTTCAGCGCATTGATCATCTCCTTATGCTCAGAATACCCAAACTTATGCACCGATACTTGCTCATATTCTTCTTCAGCTCTACCTTCTCTTTTTACAGTCAGATTAAACAGCTTCAGACCATCTTCCTTCAGAATTTGCACATCCAGGATCTTTGCAGGATGACACCTGTGTTTCATGTAGTAATCATACTGATCCTTCTCATGTTTATCCTTTACCTGAGCAACTTCTTTGGAAATGGGTATGAATGTAGAGAGGTCAGCATCTCGAGCATTTTTCCTTGAAGACCTTGGGCCAGTAAGTTTGGGCTTCTGGGGTGGCTTGCAGATTTCCTTTTCAGCTTTCAGAACACTGGACATTATTTCTTTCTTTTTAATCTCCATCTCTTTCTTTCTATTCTTTATCAAATCTTCAATAGATATCTTGAAAGTGAGATGGTCCAGTTTCTTTTCTAAGGGAGAATACTTCATCCCATATTCATACTCTGCCATATCCACCAATGCCTTCTGCACTCTTGCGTCATGCTTGATCTTCTGATATCTTTCTTTTGTAAGACCAAGAGCTGCAGCATCCACCAAATCAATGGTACCCATTGCCAAGTGTTGGGCCCTATCTCTTTCTTGAGTCTCTCTCCACATTATGAACTGATTGGAGACTTGTCTCTGAAGGGCTTCCAACTTCTTCTGATCAGCTTCTAAGTCTGGCAATGGATAACCATGCTCATCCATATTCTCACCAACCACAAAGCCAGAGTCCTTGGCCCCCTTTTTCTTTGGCTCCTCAACCATCTTAGCTTCGCCTTTATCTTTCCTTGCTTGTTCAGATGGTTGAGGTTCAGATTGTACCCTTAGTTGTTCCCCCTCAGATCCAGATGTCCTCTTGGTTGCTTCGATTAATTCTTGAGAGCTGGCCAGCAACCCAATCGGCACATCACTTCCCCCTTTGGGAATCTCCGCAGGCATCCTTGCATATAATTCAATTGCCTTCTGCATGCCCTGTAGAGGTTCCCAATTCTGCTGGGAAATAATATCAGAAATTCCCTTCGACATAGTGGCAAACTGAGCTCTTAATCTGAATGTAGAGTTCAGATTCAGCTTCTCATGCTCCAGGACTTCCTTCAGTAACCCCTGTTTGTCATCAGATAGAGCACCAGAGGGAGGAGGAGTAACAACTTTAGGAGTTTTCTTGAGCAGGGCCAGGATTTCATCCAGTTGCTTTGACTGGTTCTGAACTTGTTTATCAAGAGTTGACACAGAATTTTTCATGTCAGTTACAACTTTGTCAACCTTGTCATTTGTTGCTTTAGAGACTTCAGAAACCAGCACCCTGACCCTCTCTTCAACTTTGTCAGCCACCGACACTGAAATCTGAGAAATGAGATCTTCAGAAAATATAGATTTCAGTGTCGCAGAAACTTTATCACCAACTGAGGCACCAAGAGACTCTTCATCAACACTTGGCTTCTTTACCAACTCACCTACTTCCTTTTCAAGTGCCAAGAAGGAGTTTTGTATAATTAATAACCAGGATTGCAGATTCGCAACTACTAAACTCTGCACATCCCTCTTAGTCAACTTGAAGGCTTCACCAATCGCCCTACTTAACCCATTGCAAGATGACACCAATTCATGCAACTTCCCAACCACCAAGCTCTCATTCACTGCAATTCTTGTAAATTCAGTACCCATAACACCCTGGGCATCCTTCAGATCGGTTAGAGACTTGGTGTTGGCAGCCATAGATTTTGATAAGCCCTCAACCTGAATGAGAAGGTTTTAGACTGCATTTTGCGATTTCTCTAGCTGAGCTTCCATGCTCAGTGGGGCAGCAGTCAAAGTGGAAGTTGAAGCAACAAAAGGAGTAGTCCTGATGCTCGCCAGAGATTTCTCTAGGATTCTTTCTGAAGGACCATCAGACTCGGTCTCAGAATCCAACTCTTTCTCTTGCTCTCCTGGCAGATCATACGTCCTCCTTGGTGGAACATCATGGATTTGTGGGTGAAGGAATTGAAGAGGTGGTTGAAAGACAGCAGAAGTGACATAGGCAGGAGTTGTGCCTTGAGGAAATAGAGGGTGTTGATGAGAAATTGGTGGTGCTTGATAGGGTGGATCGAGATCAATGAATTGTTGTTGTTGTTGTTGTTGTTGTGGTGGTGGTGGTGGTGGTGGTGGTGGTGGTGGTGGTGAATCTGGTTCTTCAAAATGAGTGAGGGTTGGCTCAGAATCTGAAAGATTCTCCCTCAATAACTCTTCATCAAAAACAAAGTCTTCGAGGTTTCCCTCAGGTAGCTCATCTTCATCCTAGACATTTACATTCTGGTCAGATATGCTCTGGTCTAGATTCCCAAAATCCAAACCAGCACCCAGTTCAGCAGCTGCTTCAGCAGGTGCATCGTTACTGGTCAGAGATGGGACTGCTTCAGACGATACCAGTTGTGCCTCAGTAACTCTTGTGCTGGATCCAAGAGTCTCATCATCGGCCGTAGACTTAGAAACCTCCATTCCTCTGGGTATCACCTGAGAAACATCAAAAGTTTGTGCAAGCAAAGAGTGTAAGATTTGTGAAGTTACAGGGAGTGCATGTACAGACACAACTTCTAATGTGTGTTGGGCTGACACACCAATATCTTCACCATCTCCTCCTAAAGAAGTTGTGGAGATGGCTGCTTGTAGGTTTCCCATTTGACCTTCTTCTGAAACCTGTTTTGAGGTTTCAAAAGGCTGAGCTTGGGTACTAATATCCTTGGGTTGTAAGGATGGCCTAAAAGGACGCAGTGTTAATAAACCCTTTGGAAATCCTGAGGAGTCTTTTGAGAGATCCTCAGGTTGGTCAGTGGAAGATGAAGGTGGCAGGGTAGAACTTGTTTTGGGTTTAAACAAGTGTAGCGTATTGCCACTAGATCGGCTGGTGGGTCTCACATTCTTTTGTGACCCGCCCAGTGATCTTTCTGAGCCAGCCGGTCGTGCTGTGTCAGTTTTAATGTTGTTACTAAGTACTTGAAGCATAGCAGGAGACAGTTCAGGTTCGTCCTCAGACTCAGTCATCTTGGAGAGGTCCTTGCAAAATTCGGTCTGAATCAGACAGTTCAGAGCTCCTCAGACAGTTCAGAGCTCTCCTAAAGAACGTCAGTGTATCCTTCTCCCAGAATCGCCAAAAAACAAATACTTAAAAATCTGGGGAAGGCAATATGGATGCTCCTCTTCCCCTTCAACTTAGTCAACAGCTGAGCAAATAGCATCTCAGCAAAGTCTATCTTCATCCCGTGCCACAAATAGTAGCCCATCTCGACCTGAATCAAAGAGATTTGATCCAGTCGTCCACTATTCCCTCCTAGACACTCTACAATCTGTGTCCAGAAGTATCTCCAGCACCCCTTGAAACCCGCAATGAAGATGTGGCCCGACGTCTTCAAATTGCCATCATCATCAATGATCTGGTTGTGGCTAGTGACCAGCAAAACTTCCCTGAAGTTCACCCCTTTTTGTCTTTTCGTGTACGGGGTGTTGGGAGGCAAATAGTTCAGCCTGAGCGCCTCCCTGAAACTGTCAAGCGTCAATACGCACTTCACCGTACCCTCCTTCAGCGTGAAGGCTATTGACTTCTCATCTTTAGCAACTTCGGCCGTATACCAAAATTCCAGCAAGTATCGATGGTATAAACGCTCTGGGTCAGCAGTAAGAGCGTATGAAATGGGACAACGTTGAAGAAACGCGTTTAATTTGCCCATAAGCCCTTCAGATTTGGCATTCAGGGCTGCTTTAAAATTGTTCATATTGAAACAAATGGTTTTAGACTCAAAGTCTTTTGGCCATTGAGAGCTGGGTTTAACAGTAGATTTGGGTGGAGAATATTCAAAAGCGATGAGTGTTTTGGGTTCTTTAACGGATGATGAGGAAGCCATTTTAAAAGGAGATAGAATGAAATGAAAGAAAGGAGATGAAAATGTGTTAAGAAACTTTAGGGTTTGAAGTTATCAAAGAAGATGAAATGAATGTTAAATATTTGAGAGAATGAAATGAATGTTTGAGAGAATGTGAGAGAGATATGATTGGAAGTAAATGAAAAATGAAGTAAATGAAGGAATGATCTTGGAAAAAGATATATCTATTTTTAAAGAAATTCAAAGGATTTTTTTTTTTGTTGAAAATAAGTAAAAAGATTTTGGAATTCAAACCCAATAAAATATTTATTGATGGTAATTTTGATCGGTTTTGAAGTCTGAAATAATTTTCGGCGACACGTCCGCATTAAATGCAACAACGGCCAAGACCCCACTTTTTCAAGAAAAATTCAACAATTTTAAATGCAAAAGCAATTATCATTTTCCTTTACGACGCAAGTAGTATGACACGTCAGCAAAAAGGTATCCTGGAACAGTAAAAATCACGTGTCCACTTGCCAGCTAGGTATCCATTGTGTAATAAAAGGTTTTGATGGACTTCAGATTGAATAATTTAAAATTCTGAGAAAGGTTAAGGAAGTGCAATCTAAACCTTCTCATATTCTAGAAATTCAGAAGTCCCTCAGTTCCTGAGACATTTCAGACAGAGTGTTTTCTGAGACAAAAATTCCCCCTCAAAAAAAAATTTCTTTTTCTTGTAAAAACATTTTTGTCTATTCCCCCTGAAATGCTACACAGGATTTAGCATTCCTAACTCACTGATGAGATGTTTAAAAGTTTTGACATCTAAAGGTTTTGTAAACACATCAGCCAGTTGTTTATCAGTGGGAATGAAATGAATTTCAATGTCACCTTTTAAAATATGATTACGAATGAAATGGTACCTTAGATCAATATGCTTGGTTTTAGAGTGCATGACAGGATTGTGAGATATTGCAATGGCACTTGTGTTATCACAAAATATTGGCGTTCTTGTGTACTTAACACCATAATCAGTTAGTTGATTCTTCATCCATAAGATCTGAGCACAACAACTTGCAGCAGAAATGTACTCAGCCTCAGCAGTTGATAATGATACTGCAGTCTGCTTCTTGCTTGTCCAACTAACTAATTTGCCACCAAGAAAATGACACCCACCTGTGGTACTTTTCCTATCTATCTTACAACCTGCATGATCAGAATCTGAATAGCCCATGAGATCTAGACTTGAGCCTTTGGGATACCAAAGACCTAGTCTGGGGACACCTTTCAGGTATCGAAAAATTCTTTTTACTGCATTTTGGTGTGCTTCTCTGGGATCAGATTGAAATCGTGCACAAAGACATGTTGCAAACATTATGTCTGGTCTACTTGCAATTAAGTACATTAATGATCCCACCATACCACGATACTTTGTGGGATCAACAGGTTTTCCATTAGGATCTGAGTCCAAAGTTAATGGTGCAGAAATTGGAGTATCTTTAGATGAGACTGAATCAAATTGATATTTCTTTAATAAATCTTTGACATATTTTTCTTGATTAATAAAAATACCATCACTGGTTTGTTTTACTTGTAGACCTAGAAAATATGTCAATTCAGCCATCATACTCATTTCATACTCAGAAGACATAATTTTTGAAAACTTGTCACACAATTTTTTATTTGTAGACCCAAACACAATATCATCAACATATACTTGTACAAGTAAGATATCACTTTTCTCATGCAATATGAATAAGGTGTTATCTATAGCACCTCTACGAAAATCATTATCTAAAAGATGTCGAGTTAGAGTATCATACCAGGCTCTAGGTGCTTGTCTCAGACCATATAATGCTTTGTTCAGTTGATACACCCAGTGAGGTTTTTCTTTGCTTTCAAACCCTGGAGGTTGATACACATACACAACTTCTTCTAGCTCTCCATTCAGGAATGCACTTTTAACATCCATTTGGTAGACTTTGAACTCATGATGAGCTGCAAATGCTAAGAAAATTCTGATAGCTTCTAGTCTTGCCACTGGTGCAAAAGTCTCATCAAAATCAATTCCTTCTTCTTGTACATAACCCTTTGCAACAAGTCTGGCCTTGTTTCTGATTACATGGCCATCTTCATCTACCTTGTTTCTAAAGACCCATCTTGTCCCAATTGGTTCTTTCTTCAGATTGGGGGGACATGGAACAAGCTCCCAAACATTGTTCCTTTCAAATTGGTTGAGCTCTTCTTGCATGGCTTCAATCCAACTTGGATCTTTCAAAGCCTCGTCAATTTTCTTCGGTTCTATCAGTGATAAGAAGCTGACGTATAAGCATTGATCGCTTGTGGCTCTTCTGGTCTGAACCCCTCTACTTGGATCGTCAATCACTTGATCAATTGGATGTGAGCGAGTCCATTTAGAGTAATGACCAGGATGAACAATGATATCAGTGCAAGAACTCCTCTGTCCTACTTCAGAAGATGGATCAGAATAAACTATTTCAGTTTCATCATCTTCATCATCTTGTAAATCACGATTTGCATCATGAAATTCTTCGTTCTGAGGTATTTCAGGGGAAACTGATATGTGAGGAGTAACACGCACGTCTGATCCAATAGTAAATTCAGTAGGTAGTTTGAATGTGACTGAAGGATAGAATGGAATGTTACTTTGCTGATTTGAAGTTGGTTCTGAACTGGATTGAACAGAAACATGTTCAGGTGACTAATCTGATTTGTCATTTTGATCAGAATCATTGAAACTGAGAGGACTTTCTGAAGGTGGTTCAGAGACTGGTTTATCAAAGATTGCAGAATTTGATTCATCAAAGGTAACATGAACTGACTCATCAACCTTTTCAAGTCTTTTGTTATAGACTCTAAAGGCCTTGCGAATTGTTGAATAACCTAGGAAGTACCCTTCATCAGCTTTGGCATCAAATTTGCCCAATTTGCTGGAATCATTCAGAATGTATAATGGACATCCAAAAACATGAAAATATCCAATATTAGGCTTTCTATTTCTGAGTACTTCATAGGCAGTCTTCTTATGTCTTTTGACATAAATGGAACGATTCTGAGTGTAGCAAGCAGTTGCAACAGCTTCAGCCCAAAAACATTTTGGAAGACCTGACTCATTCAACATACTTCTGGCAGCTTCAATCAGTGTTCGATTCTTTCTCTCTACAACACCATTTTGCTCTGGAGTATGTGCTGAGGAGAAGTTCTGAGATATGCCAGTGTCAATGCAGAAGGTTTCCAGAGTGGAATTTCTGAATTCAGTGCCATTGTCACTTCTGAGCTGACGAACTTTTTGCTTGTGCTTGAGTTCAATTTGTTTGATGAGAACAATAATTTCAGCAGCAGCTTCACTTTTATTTCTGAGCAAGATTACGCAACAGTATCTTGAATATTCATCAACTACAACCAGAGTGTACTTCTTCCCGGCTCTTGTCTGAATATTCATAGGACCAAAGAGATCCATGTGTAACATGTGAAGTGGTTCAGTGATGCTGAAATTTTGCTTGGTTTTGAAAGATGCTCGTTTCTTCTTTCCCATTTCACACCCTGGACATGGCTTGTCTTTATTGAAAGACATGGCTGGTATCCCATCAGCAAGTTGTTTTCTTGACAACTTATTTATATTTTTGAAATTGAGATGGGATAACCTTTTGTGCCACAACCAATTGGTGTCCTCATCAGCCTTTGTATAGAAACATTGTTCAGAAGTAGTGAGAAAACGTGTTTCAGCACGTTCCCGGATCGATTAACACGAGATCTAACAATCATAGATGTGCGGAATCCGTCTATGATCGTCTTTAGGGTTAATTAATGATTATCATGATAAACACACACGAAGATAATAAGAACAGGAGATCAACACAAAAATACTATCATTAATCATATGATTACAAGATGAATCCGTATGAACAACATCTACAATGATTACGGATTACAATCATCGAGATGAATCGTGATAGTTTGGGCGGTATCTCGAGGTATAGATCTCTACCTCGAGAACCTAGTGAATGACTCTATGTTGCAACTAAATCATCAACCTAAATTCGTGACCTAAGACTTATATTTATAGGCTGTACAAACAAACTGGGCCTTATTAACTTAATAGTTCTTAGCCTTTTAGAATTATTGCATCGGACAACAGATTGTGCACTTTATGTGCTCTAACAAGTAGCACTGTTCATATCTACTACATAAATGTTTCCTTTTCTGGGAGCAATCATTACTACCTTCCAATCTCTGTTGAATATGGTGCCTTGTGAAATATCAAATAAAACCTTAAAGCCATCATCACAAAGATGGCTGACACTGATCAGGTTATATTTCAAACCATTCACATATGCAACTTTTGTGAATTTGAACTGACCGTTATTCACAATACCATATCCTTCAGTTTGTCCATGATCATCATTACCAAAAGTTATTGAGGGCCCCTCTTGCACCCTATATTCCTCCAGCAGGGATTTGTGACCAGTCATGGTTCTGCCAGCAGCACTGTCAAGAAACCAAGTATTCTTTTTGCGGTCACCCTGCACATACACAAAAATTAGTTCTTTTTGGGAACCCATCTTTTGATGGGTTCACTGGACTTTCCCTGAACAATCTCAGATTTCTTTGGTATGTGGGGAACAAATGGATCAAAGGGAATTTCAGTCATAATTTCTGATGACACAAAAACAGTTGGTTTAATGACCTCAGAAACCTTTTTCTTCTCAGATTTTTGCTTTTCTTGTTTAATTTTCTTTGAAAAAGGTTTTGGGTTTTGTTTGGGATTTTGGGGAGTGCTTTCAACATTTTTCAATCGTGCATTACAGCTTTGCTACTTGCCTAGCCAAATTTTGAAATTGACTTTCAATCCTTAACAAAATAGATTCTTGATCAGACACCTGAGCTCTACCAGAATCTGAGGTAAAAGGCTCAGCAGGGATGACATTCTTCTCCTTTTTCTGGTTTTGGAACCCTGATTTGAAGATTGAGGGGAAGGCTTCTTGGATTTAGCCTTCTTTTCTGAAGCACTGGTCTGACATGCTTCAGATTTGCCCTCAGGTTGTTCCTGGGCTTGATCAGTTATCAGTTTTGATTTTCCAAGATCTTTAAAAACAATTTCTGGTCTCATTTCTTTTGGAAGAGCATCAAGATCAGTTATTACAGAAGCAAGATGAAGATCACCAGTGCCATAGGCGATTCTTTGGTTTTCAAAGGTTTTCTTTATGGGAGCTTCTGGAAAAGGTGATTTCATCCAAGATTTTATTATTTTTTGTTCTTTTTCCAAAATGATGTTCAGTTCTTCCTTTTCCAATTCTAATTTTGAAACCATTGATTGATAACTTTTCAGGGTCAACTAAACATCTTTCAGTTCTTTTAATCTGGCCTGACTGGCGTTCAGTTCAGAAGAATTTATTTCAAAATTTTTAATACTTTCTGAACGCACAGTCTCAACATATGATATGTCAGCCTCAATTCGAACTAAAAGATCCAGTTTTAGTCCATCATTCTCAAAACCAAATTCACTAACCTTTTTCATGATAATATCCACCCAACGACCAGATTCCACATCAGACTTAACAACATGACTTTGATCTTCACGAGCCATGAAACACATATCCCTTATTTCTTCTTCGTCATCAGATGACTCGTCAGAATCCTCCCATTTTTCAGTATCAGCTACCATGCAGCTATTTTTGTTGGATTCTTCTTGTGCCATCATTGCCATGTGGGCTTTCAGCTTTTTGTACTTAGCTTTATACCCATCATCTGGCTTCTGAAAGATAGAGTGGTTAGGGGCAGTGTGTGATGAGGAAGCTTGTGATGATCTGCATTCCTTCATAAAATGTCCTTTCTTTCCACATTTAAAACATTCAAGATTGGACTTATCAACAGTATTGTTTGAAGAAAATTGTTTGCCATTTCTTTTGGTTTTAAATTTAAAACTATTAAAGGTTTTGGCAATCATAGCAACCAGATCATCATCATCATCTTAATCACATTCATGTGATGCATAATCAGCAATACCAACTTTCATTAGTTCAGCTACTATCTTCTTCACAGAGTCAGACTGATCACTCTAAAAAGATAGTAGGGCAGTATCTTGAGGTTCAGAATAATGAACCAGAGTTGACTTGGTAGATGAATGATTCTTTGCATCTTGCTCAGCCACAGCCTCTCTGCTTTGTTTTTCTCAGTAAATCTAAAAGTACCATACAGAGAGGCCAGAGTGTGGCTGTGAAGGATATTGCCTTGTCTTAACACCATGATCAAATTTTCCCATTTTGAAGGCAAAGTATCACAAAATTTTTCAAGCAAAATTTCATTGTCTTTTGTGACACCAAGAGCTTTTAATTGATTGACCAAATTTGTAAATCTAAGATATGTTTCAGTTAAAGACTCATTTGGTAATGCAAAAAATGCTTCATATTTTTTATTTTAAAAAAACTTTTCTTGTGGTGACAGTTTCCTTTGTTCCTTCAAATTGTGTTAGCAATTCTTCCCACATCAACTTAGAATTATCAAGTAAAACAAGAGTGGGTTTCAAACTTTCTGGGACAGCAAAGAGAATCATGTTTTGTAATTTAGAGTCTAGGTCAGCCAAACGATGATCTTCTTCTAACCAATGATCTTTCTCTTTGGGTGTTAACCTAGGGGTCCCATCTTGATTAAAGACAACAGTTGATGCATTCATGGGAACATAAGGACCTTCAACAAGAATGGTGGTCAAGTGTCTTTCAACACCAGCGATGTACTTGAGCATACATGCCTTCCAAGTAATGAATGTGTCACTAATTCCATTAAATTTAGGTACCGGATTGTTTGGAAAGTGAACATGAACACTGGGTTGAGCTGGTGGTGGAGGTGGTGGATTTTGATTCATATTGGCATTTGGGTTAGGGTTTGGTTGTTCGGTTCCAGACATCTTGTAGGATCAAAACAGGTATAACAACTTAATCATTTAACCTGGCTCTGATACCAAATGTAAGTTCACCTAACAAGATGTACACAAGATCAAGATATAACAAGATATAAGGTTAGACAATAATAATCACAAGTTATATCAAGTAACCCGACTGGCAAGTAAATCGAAACTAGATATGACTAGTTAGAATTACGATCCAGATAATGGATAAAAGTAATAAGATATAATTGCTTGAAACTATATAAATTACTAAATATAATCAAGTATCATGGCAATGAGTCGAGATGTACTTTTCAATGTATTTTATTTATTGCTTATAAACAAAATACAAGAGTTGTTGCGGAACAAAGATAATCACACTTGTGAAAGTATCTAAACAACCCAGAAATACAAATGATCTATGCGACGAGGAATTACTCGTAAGAATACTTAGAGTAATATCACACGTTGCAATTGCCAAAGTTCCAAGCAATATTGCAAGTGTGAGAAGTCTTATATTTATAGGCAAACATGTCCTGATGACATGGCAATATGCCGTACTGAATATGGTTGGATGGATTCGTGGGACAAATCCATAACATGCTTGTTTAAGGTAAAGTATGTAAGTTTCTTGATGTGACTTGACATACTTTATTCCTAACCTTTTTGCTAAAACTTTCCCAATCCCAGGTTGATAGTAATTAACCGGGTAAAGGTAGTTAAAGCTGCAAAAAGACTTTCCTCGTAATCAGTGAAAAAATGTTGTAAGTACTTTTTCACTGAGCCTCTTCAGATTCAACTTCAGGTAAGATCTTCTCTGAGCTCTGCTTCTTAGATGATCTTCTTCCTCAGTCTTCAGTCTTTGACTTCCGTCTGAACGTCTTCAGTGTTGGTTGATTCTGAATCTGAAGTGAAGCTTCAGTGAGCTATATTCTGAATGACTTCAGAATCCTGAGCAAGCATTCTTCACTGAGCTTCAACTATTTTGAACAAATTATACTTAGTCGATTTTTGACCTAATATGAATGATTAGGATAAATGTGGGGTTGAGGCTTACAATTTTGGGTATGGACAGGAGTATTTATACACTTAACTAACTTTCACTAATACTCCTTCCATTATTAAAATAATTACATTTTAACACCATTTTAGATTTCTAACATTCTTCCCCTTGGTGTTGAAATGTAATTCATACACGACATCATCTATAAATACGAATTTGTTGATGAAGGTCTTCGAAGCTTTCTCATTGTCTTCAAGATCTTCCATTAAACTTGACTTTACGTCTTTAATCTTCACACTTACCTTAAAGATGTATCTTTAAGTCTTGAACTTCTCAGAGTATAAGCATTGCAGAAACTTGATCTTGGCTCTTTAGATTTGAACATGAAAGCCTCTTCTTGACAAACTTAACTTTGTCACACTTCCCCTTAATTAATGAATCTCTCTCTTAAGGCATTTGGACAAACATCATTTTCATCACAAACTTCCCCTCGATCAAACAATCATATTTGCGTACCACCAACGCTTATGTATAGGGTGTACCCGCGGCGTACCCACCACGTTGGCGATAACTATCTTCAAAGAATAATTTTGGGATCACTTTAGTCAACAATTTATCTTTCTTCCCCTCAACTGATGAATTCTTCTTTTTCCCATCAAATTTCAAGAAAACATTAAGGTTGTTCGATTTCATTGTTCTTTTTCTTCCCGTCATGATGAATATGAGTCTTCATGTTCATCATGTCTTTTTGAAGTCAAAACTGGGAATCAACCATTATGAAGTAGTAATCCAATAAACATCTTTAGCCCGGGTTATACACTGACATGTGTATAAGCCATATTCATCGAATCACTTACGAACAACCTTTGGGACCCATTTTTGTGTAGGCCCAACGGTTTTTGTCTTGACATTCCATATCTACGTGTCATCGATTCGACAAATAGAATCTGCACTCCACGGAGGATGAAAACTTGACGTTGAGGAAAAGTGAATTTTCCGTGGAAGAAGTGGAGAAGCAAAGTCATTCACTTTTTGCACTAGAGAAGGTGCAAGGTCAAACAGCTTCAAAAGTGAATATTTGAATGACTTTGACTCGGTTGTCTTTGGTTTGTATACTTGTTGACATTTCAGCTTCTTCAACTTAGATTTTGCTTGAGAGATGAACTTGGTATTGTCTTCAAATGATAAGAATGAGACTGAAGATACTGATCCATCAACTGTAGATGATGTTGAATACTTCTTACTCTTCTCCAATGAGTAATTGGTAAACTGAGACATCTTTCGGGCAGGAGTTGATGACACATTGACATTAGAACTCTTTGGGATGGACTCAGTGGAAACTTTCTTTGAAACATCAAGTTCAGTTGGAAGTATTGGACTTGTATCATGATAAACTGGGTCATCATCACTTTGAGTGTCACAAGATGTTGATTGTGTTTGCAATTCAATCTCAAGTTCAGAGATTCTCTTTTGTAAAGATGTTTCATTTGATTGAGATTGCAAACATTTTTCTTCAAGAGTCTTGATTTTGTTGCAAACATCTTGTCTCTCCTTCTCAACTTTGTTCATCTCAGCAATAAACTTTCTCTCCATGGTTAAGAAAATGGAGGACTCATTTTGCAACTGAAGTTGAACATTTGAAATCTTTTCTTGCAAAATAAGTTCTCTTGATTTGCTCTCCAAGATAGTATCATTCATCTTCTTGTTGGAAGTTTCCAATTCCTTTGATAGACTTGAAATCTTGGACTCCAAAAGATCTTGTTCCTTTTTAACACTTTTCATGTTGGAGCTCCTTTAATCGGAACAGTGACAAGGGTTTGGTTTATATAGCCAAACCTTATTTTAAGTTACATAAATCACCCTTGAATATAAATAAATGCATTTTGCTCCCAAAATTCAAGAAGGCAATAAATGTACATCTTCAATCCCTCATAAGCATAAACTGAGCACTTCAAATCCTTTCTTGTAAAACAGTCTTGATTGCAGCTTCCTTCATTGCATTGTTTAACATCTACTTGATATCTTGATCAACCATAAGTCTCACAAAACTATCCAAATAACCACAATTGATTTGATAAAATAACAGATGATGTACCACCAGTAGGCACATTCTCATCACTAGTGTTTTCAACATTAACAACCTAACAGGTGCATCTTTAGGTTTATTTAATATGAGAAAAGGAGGGTTGACCCCCTTCCTCACCATCCATCTGTTTAATACGATTTATTCTAGCAGCTAGCAAAGCAAAGTTTAGGCTATCTCTCTTACTCATTAACTAATACCCATATACACACGAAAAAAAGGAAACGACCAGAAAAGAAAAAAAAAGCACAAAGAATTCCACCTAGGGATGTTCATGGTCCGGTTTGGACGGTTTTAGCCAAAAATCTCAATCAAACCAATACATACGGTTTCATAATTTTTCAAACCAATCCGTCCAAATTGTTATGTCGAACCAAACCAACTAAAACCAATTAACCCGGTTTGGTTTGTACGGTTAAACGGTTTTTTATATTTTATTGAAAGTAAATGTATAAAAGCATAAAATAATACGTAGCATTTAAGATTCAATATCATGACATAACAAAATATACATAAATCTTATTTACACAAAACAAACATAACAATTTAAGATTCGATATCATGTCTACAACTTTGACAAATAATAAGTATATGTAATTTACATTATTAACTATTAATATAAATATAAACTTACAATTATTATAACTAAATGGCCCGGTTTGGTTCAACCGGATTATATAATATTTAAAACCAAACCATACAAATCGTTTACGGAAAAAAAACAAATCGACTGTTCAAAATTTTGATTTAAAATCAACCAATCCATCCAAATACTTCGGTTTAAATGGTAGCCGGTTTGGACCAAACCGTACACATCCCTAATTTCCACCAATTAATTTGTAAAATCCAACTGACCCACGATGCAAATTGAAAGTCAGCCTAACCAAATTAAAATCCATCCAAATAACTGAATAAGTAAATCCACTGTTCAAGCGAAAATTGAATTAGAAGCAAGATGAATTAATTAAAGTCCATATTGTGAACCACGATGAATCAATTAACTGAGAGATATAGGAGAAACATATATAAAAGCAGAAGTTAATAATTTTTTGAAAAACAAAAAAGTAAGAATATAGTTTAACATGTTATTGTAAGTCATTAGTCAATATTTGGTCAACCATGTAAAAATTAGAAAATATAGGTGATATGATATATATATATATCAATAATCTATTTAAATGAGTAACCATGTAAATGAGAGAAAATATATTAGTTATCTAATGACTAAATCCTTAATTGTTTAAGCATAAAAATGTGAGAGTATTTTTCACACGAATATGTAAAACAGTACCAAGAGTATTGATTTACATGTGGTTGATATGGATTTAATCAAATTTGTTTCTTGATTTTAATCATTTATTATGTATCAGCGTCAGAAACATTATGTTTGATCTTTAATTTTAATCACAATTGTTATTTTGAAAAGAATTAGAAGGTAGTTGAAAAAAAAAACAGATTTAAAGTTAACTTAACTTCAAGGCAATGAAAGACCCAGCAACCAACAAACAACAACATACCATCTCATTAGGTGTATGAGGGACACATTAAATCTGTAAGGAAAGTAACATTCCCACCACCTTTATTTCTATTAAAAAGAACCCGGCCTTCATTTTGCTTGCTACCCCATCAACCACCTTTGACTAGCTATTCTTGGCGTCACAACTTTCACCACCATCATCTCTCTTTGTTTTCCACCATGCAAGCTAGCGCCGGCTTAGTCGCTGGTTCCCACAACCGCAATGAACTCGTCGTCATCCATGGCCATGAAGAGGTAATTAAAAACATACATATAAATGTGTGTAAAGTAGAAATTAGCTAGCATAAAGATTTGCAAAGCTTTTTGTTTATGCATAATCTAGTCTGAATTCATCATGAGTGCAAGCATGATTAAGTATATATATATATAGAGAGAGAAAAAAAAGTGTTCCTTGTTTGTGATCATGTATTCGAGTTTTATCGCTTACTGAGTTGTCTAAAAGAAAGAACAAAAAAATGTATAGTACATATATTAGAAGGGTTAAGTATTTGGAAGTGTAAGTAACTTTTACATTTTTTATATTGTGTAATGTAACTTTCATTTGGTTAATTGTATGTAACTAACCTACTAAATTTGAACAATTAACGTAAAATTTTTACGTTGACCAATCAAAAACTTTTACGTGACAGCTCATATGGTGTGCCACGTATACACTTCTACATTAATCGTTCAATTTAGCGAATTAGTTACATACAATGAACCAAATAAAAGTTACATTCACACAATAGACTAAGTATAAAAATTACTTACACCCTCACTAAACCCATATTAGAATGCATTTAGATTCAATTCTTGAAAATGAAAATGCTGATTATGAGAACCTCTAGCAATCTAGCATGCCTACATAATCAAGTGTTTGTTTTCACAAATTTATATATATCCCAATCACCACTTGAACGCTATTAAGACATATGTAAATACGTAGTTACAAAACTATTTCATTAGCAACATATTAGTTCATGATTCTAATCACTAAAAACTCAGGAAGTCAGGATTAGCAACTAATTAAATTCCTTTTTTCAGTTATATAGAGTATATAATTTTACAGCTAGGGTGATTAATTAAACATATTCAAATGGTCAATAGGGTGAAAAACGTATATATGTATACAATGATGTTAAAACCAAGATTCTAAGTTAGTATTACTTTGCATTTGATGTTTGAACAGCACAAGCCTATCAAGGATATGACCGGTCAAGTTTGTGAAATATGTGGTGATGAGATCAGCCTTACAGTAGATGGTGATTTATTTGTAGCATGTAACGAATGTGGGTTTCCAGTCTGCAGGCCATGTTATGAGTATGAAAGAAGAGAAGGCAGCCAGAACTGCCCCCAGTGCAAAACCAGATACAAACGTCTCAAAGGTAGATATAGTTTGATCTTTGATCTCAAAATTCAAAAATGAATCGTTTTGTGAGAAGATTTGATTGAAAAGGAAATTAATATGATATGCATATATACATGTGAAATATTATTAGGCAGTCCAAGGGTTGAGGGAGATGATGATGAGGAAGATGTGGATGACATTGAGTATGAGTTTAACATTGATGATGAACAACACAAGAACAAGGACATTGCAGAAGCAATGCTTCATGGAAAGATGAGTTATGGACGAGGACATGAAGATGATGACAATGCCCAATACCCGCAAGTTATTGCAGGGCGATCTAGAAATGTAAGCAAAGACTCTTAATTCATGCCTAATAAGATAGTTTTCGTATCATGAAATATAGGTCGAAATTTTGACCCAATTACTATATAATATCAATGGGTTTATTTTGGTTGTAAATTTACACGGGTCAAAAAGGTTAGCTAAACAGATCAAGCAAGTTGAAAGTCGTTTTAAATCTTTTTTATAAAAATATCTGCATTATTGCTTTAATAGTATTACTTTATAATCAGAACATTACTAATTTAAAAATAAATAAAAAACTAATAAATTTGGACTACAAAATGTTTGTGGTTCAACCCAACACCAAACTCGGTACTGAAGAGACAGGTTTTCACTTGTTACGTACTATACCTGACTCGACCATCTTTCAACGATTATCAAATCTTTCAACTATGTGTGTCATCAATGCACCCTTGCATGATCTGTGAATCTTGGGCACCAAATTAGGAATAACCATTACAATATTAGTTGAATTGATTGGATTTCAAATCCTAATTTTTGTTTTATTGTATCTGTGCAACTTTGTAACCCATTTCTAGCAAGTTTATTACCCTGCTGTTACCAAAAAAAATAAAAATAAAAAACCTACCTGATGGATGCAGGTGAGTGGTGAGTTTCCAATATCAAGCCAACCGCATGTGGAGCATTTATCATCACTTCATAAACGAGTGCATCCTTATGCATCACCTGATTATGGTAAATATCTACGATATAAGCAGTTACAGTTGATATAGCTCTACCTTTCAGATTAGATATGCTCATTATGAACAGATAACTGAGATATCGTTTTACAGGAAGTGCAAGATGGGATGAAAAGAAAGATGGAGGGTGGAAAGAAAGAATGGATGACTGGAAAATGCAGCAGGGGAATCTTGGAGCTGAAATTGATGATGCCGCCGATCCTGACATGGCCATGTGTGTGTTTTCAATAAGGGTTTAAGACATAATTTGCTTATATACCTTTTGTTTTGTTTTCCGAAAAATACCAGTGTAGGTAACATATATCTAAATTTTGTACCAATATCAACATACAATACATTTTTACTAAACATAAACTTCTTAAGATGACGTGTTGTGATAATATTAGTCCACTTAAACATTCAAAACTTGAAAGTGTTACCATATTGGTACTTTAGCTAACAAAAAGAGTTAACAATGGAAGTTTTTTATGTTAATTATACAGGTTAGATGAAGCAAGACAGCCACTTTCAAGAAAAGTACCTATTGCATCCAGCAAGATTAATCCCTACCGAATGGTGATTGTGGCTCGGCTTTTTATCTTGGCTATCTTTCTTCGGTATAGAATCTTGAACCCTGTGCATGATGCATTCGGGTTATGGTTGACTTCGGTTATCTGTGAAATCTGGTTTGCATTCTCATGGATCCTGGATCAGTTTCCCAAATGGTTCCCAATTGATCGTGAAACTTACCTTGATCGCCTTTCTCTGAGGTACCTAAAACTCCACATTCATTAGTAGAGATGGAATTTTGACTTTTTTACTAATATCGGGTCGATTTGGATTGTGATTTATTTCAAAAATGTAGTATCAAAAAATTCAGCTAAAAGTGAAAGGGTCTAACATATTTAAACATATGTTTAGATATAAGTAATATTCTAGTTAATAAATTCATTCCTAGTTTAAGCATTCACTATTTATAAACATGGAAACCGAAGTAGTAATAGTCAGGTCAACCCAATCCTGCATTTTTTGAAATGAAACACATCGAAAAAATGCACCTTTGAACCCAAATATATTAGACTTACTAGGTACTACCCAAATATATTAGACTTACTAGGTACTACCCAACCTGCCAAGCGTGCTCAACTTGCCATATCCAGTTATAATCAAGACTGGTTCTCACTTCTCAGTAAGTATGAGAGGGAAGTCAAACCAAACAACTCCTTAGAGAAAATAGATATTGGAGTTTAATATAACTTACTGATGCAGGTATGAGAGGGAAGGTGAACCAAACATGTTGTGCCCGGTTGATATATTTGTGAGTACAGTGGATCCCTTGAAAGAACCTCCGCTTGTAACAGCTAACACAGTTCTATCAATTCTAGCTATGGACTACCCTGTCGATAAAATATCGTGTTACATATCTGATGATGGAGCTTCAATGCTATCTTTTGAGTCCCTATCAGAAACTGCAGAATTTGCACGAAAATGGGTTCCATTTTGTAAGAAATTTAACATAGAGCCACGAGCACCAGAGATGTACTTCTCTGACAAAATCGATTACTTGAAGGATAAAGTTCAACCCACATTTGTCAAAGAACGTCGAGCTATGAAGGTCCGTAATTCGGATACCATAATATTTCAAAGCTCTTAAATTTGTTACCTATTTTGCAGCTCTTTATGTTTTATTTTTCGTGGGCTGCAGAGAGAATATGAAGAATTTAAGGTTCGTGTCAATGCACTTGTAGCAAAAGCTTTGAAAGCACCTGCAGAGGGATGGATCATGCAAGATGGCACACCATGGCCCGGGAATAACACAAAAGATCACCCGGGAATGATTCAAGTGTTTCTTGGTCAAAGTGGTGGAACTGATGTCGAAGGAAATGAGCTTCCTCGTCTTGTATATGTTTCCCGTGAGAAGAGGCCTGGTTTTCAGCATCACAAAAAAGCTGGTGCTATGAATGCCCTGGTATGTAAAAAATATGCAATAAACAAATAAAATGTCATGTATCATTGTTGCAAGTTAAGAAGTTCCTATGATTTACAGGTCCGAGTCTCTGCAGTTCTAACAAATGCTCCGTTTATGCTGAACTTGGATTGTGATCATTACCTAAACAACAGCAAAGCTGCACGTGAGGCAATGTGCTTCTTAATGGATCCACAAATAGGAAGAAAGGTCTGTTATGTTCAGTTTCCACAAAGGTTTGATGGAATAGACAGAAATGATAGATATGCCAACAGGAACACAGTCTTCTTTGATGTAAGCCTTTTAAACATTTGAAATGTGTACATATAAATGTATGAAATATGTTCCTTAATTGATGTGTTTTCATCTTTGGCAGATTAACATGAAAGGTTTAGATGGAATTCAAGGCCCGGTATATGTGGGAACAGGATGTGTTTTCAGAAGACAAGCATTGTATGGATATGAACCACCAAAAGGTCCCAAAAGACCAAAGATGGTAAGCTGTGACTGCTGCCCTTGTTTTGGGCGCCGCAAAAAGAATCCAAAGTATGAAAAACATGGAACAGGTGCTGATATAGAAAATGTCCAAGGTTAGTGAAGTTCTTATCCCTCAACTAATAACCATATTCCGCCAATACTTATCAGACATTCTCTTTTTAATTTTATTTGTTGCTTCGGCAAATCAGGATTTGATGGTGATGATAAGGAACTTCTGAAGTCTCAAATGAACTTTGAAAAGAAGTTTGGACAGTCAGCTATTTTTGTCACTTCCACTTTGATGGTTGATGGTGGAGTTCCGCCATCCTCAAGCCCCGCAATACTTCTGAAAGAAGCCATTCACGTCATCAGTTGTGGGTATGAAGACAAAACTGAATGGGGTCTTGAGGTATAATAGTCAGTTTTTTACAAAATGTTTTATCTTTCCTAATGGTTGATAATTTCATAGTCCTGAAGTATCTTTCTTTACTATGCAGTTGGGATGGATTTACGGGTCTATCACAGAGGATATTCTAACAGGTTTCAAGATGCATTGCCGTGGTTGGAGGTCAATATATTGTATGCCAAAAAGACCTGCATTTAAAGGGTCAGCTCCTATTAATCTATCAGATCGTCTTAACCAAGTTCTGCGTTGGGCTCTTGGTTCTGTCGAGATTTTTTTCAGTAGACACAGCCCTCTTTTGTATGGTTACAAAGGAGGCAATCTCAAATGGCTTGAGAGATTCGCATATGTAAACACAACAGTTTATCCATTCACTTCTATCCCACTTCTTGCTTATTGTACCCTCCCTGCCATATGCTTGCTCACCGGAAAGTTTATTATGCCAGAGGTATCAAAATATTTCTCCCCTAGACACCATTATTTATACAATCTATTTAAATCTCTTAATTTTATTTTCTATCTAACTTCATACAGATAAGCACATTGGCAAGTCTCTTCTTCATTTCACTCTTTCTCTCAATCTTCATAACTGGCATTCTCGAGCTGCGATGGAGTGGAGTCAGCATTGAGGAATGGTGGAGAAACGAGCAATTTTGGGTCATAGGTGGTGTATCAGCTCATCTCTTTGCAGTTATACAAGGTCTACTAAAAGTTTTAGCAGGAATCGATACCAACTTCACAGTCACATCCAAAGCATCAGATGATGAAGAGTTCGGGGAACTATACGCTATTAAATGGACAACACTTCTTATCCCTCCAACTACTATCCTGATCATTAACATGGTTGGAGTCGTGGCAGGAATCTCTGATGCCATAAACAACGGTTACCAATCATGGGGGCCTCTCTTCGGGAAGCTGTTTTTTGCATTCTGGGTGATTGTTCATCTATACCCGTTCCTCAAAGGTCTTATGGGAAAGGCAAACAGGACACCAACAATTGTGGTTATATGGTCCATACTTCTTGCTTCTATCTTCTCGTTGCTTTGGGTCAGAATCGACCCATTCGTGTTGAAAACTAAAGGACCTGATGTCAAACAATGTGGACTCAACTGCTGAAAAACTTCCTTCAATTCCATTTTCTCATGGTTGTTTTGAATCCAGAGTGAAAAGTTTTGTATAAATGATGAATTGTACTCATTTTTCTATATCAGTGAAAGAAAGCTTATACTAAATCTATGACTATGAATAGCTACTTCATGAAAACTTGGAGTAGTGCATTTTCTGGTTTGTTTTGATGTGGATTTATGGCTTTAAAGGGAGGTCATCAGTATACCGTTAATTATTAGTCAGACACAGTTAAGCAATTATTTTTGAGTTAAATGCATTTTTGGTCCTTGTGGTTTACCAATTTTTGCATCGGCAGTCCCTCCCATCTTTTTTTCGCATGGATAGTCCCTGGAGGCATGTTTCACTTGCAACCATCGTCCACTTTGACGGATCCATTTGATTTAAGCCGTTAAGCCCCACGTGACGGGCATTTATGTATTTTACACCAACGCACGTTACCAGATGAATATATATGTACACAGATATAACTACCAAATCATTTCTTTTTTTCTTCATACTTTCTAACAAACACAACACATATATATACGATAAACAACAACAACAACAACAACAAGGTACCTAATCCTGACATAAGCCGGGCTATGGGGGAGGTATGATGTAGACAGACTTTACCCCTACACAAAGGTAGAGAGACTGCTTCCAGATCCACCGGAGTGGAAGGGACCTCCGGCCCAAAAGTGAAAAATAGGGTTAGATCCACCGGAGTGGAAGCCTTAACCGGATATGGATAATCTCGATCACAAACTCTCAATCTCAATCCCACTCTTCGGATCACAAATTCAGATCTTAGATCTAGAAAGTTGTTACCGTTAGGGAGAGGGAGAGGTTAGAGAGAGAGAAGAGAGAGAGCTTTTTTCTACATATATATACGATAAACACTTATTCAAACATCAAAGACCCAATCAGGTTAAAGAAGCATGGTACTCGAATGCTTAATAATGGTGTTGACAGAGTAGTTTCTTCGAAAACAAGATGCGGTTGTTAATGTGTATGATCCATATGGTGAGTTTTTAGAGTTTTCATATTGTGCTAAATATATTTAGGGGTTTCTTTTTGGTGTTAAAATTTTTGGGGATTTTCTTTAGAAATTGATTTACAATGATAAATGTCATACAACTGTTATTATATTTTCAGGTTCAAGCCCTAGTTTTTTTTCTATGGAAGTCCATCATGAAGGAGTGTTTACTAAAGGTCCGGGAAGAAAATACTTGAATGGTAAAGTTAATTACTTTGATTTGATAGATGGGGATCAATTTTCAGTACTTGACTTGAATGACATGCCAACAGAATTAGGGTTTAACAAATGCAACATTCCCATGTGGTACCACTTTAAAATACCAGACTAAGATTTGGAATATGGACTTCATGCTTTAGGTAGTGATGATGATGTTAGACATTTATTGACTTATATACACAAATTCAAGTTAATAGAAGTGTATATAGAAATGAACACTTATTCAAAGTCACCAAGAGGATCAAGTAAGGTTGTGATTAAACTAATTGAAAAGGATTCTCCACCAAAACCAAAACAAAAGCCTAAAATGAAATTGATCAAGAAAAGGATTGACTTTGTAGAATCTTATGTACCAATGCAAGCTGAATCAAGAAAAGGAATGAATTTGTAGAATCTTATGATATTCGTGCAAATGTGAATGATGTGTTCAATGATGATCTGTTCAATGAAACTTTCTTGGGTAATTCCAATGTGGTTAATGATACCGGTGGGGAGGGTATAACCAATGTGGTTAATGAGACTGGTGTGGATGAGACACTTGACCAAGGTAACAACAATGTGGGTACTGATAATGTAGGCGGTCAGAATGTAGACAATGGTAATGTAGGCAATCAGAATGTGGATGAAACTGTTATAAAGGATGGGGATGAACTTGAGCATGTAGGTAATACAAATGTTGAGCAAGATGAAGATGAAGGTAGTGACAGTAATAGTAGTGAGGATTCTGACTTTATAGTAGATGATCAACATAGGATACATGAGGTAGAGGTTGATATGACAGACTTTAGAGATAACATAGATGGTGAAGTTGAGTGGATAGGATGTAATGAGGATCCAAGTTTAGAAAAGGCAGTTGAAACACAAGAACTTGAGACATTGAATTTTGATAAACTTGATAGTGGGACAGATTCTGAAGATGATTCAAATAGGAGACAAGCTTTGAAGAAGTTAAGGGTAGATCATAGTACAAATCCTGAAGAAAAGGCACATTTCTATCCAAGTCAAGTGTTTGGGACAAAAAAAAAAAGATACGGTTACAATGCTTGCAATTGAAGCAATTGAAACAAAAAGACATTTGAAAGTAATTAAACATGATAACAAAAGGTTTAGGGTCATTTTTGAGGGTAATATTCCCATATTTGTTGAACCATGTGAGCCCAGTCAAGGTCAGTCCAGTAATCAAGTGATGTGTGAAATTGAGTCTTAAATTTATAACACGAATCACCTAGCGACTGACTACTACACACTTGTGGGCAGTGAACCCGTTCGTATGCAGTATAGTAAACCGGTAAATCCGAGGTCGAACACAAGGACTTTGTAAGCAATTGTTATAATAAAGCGATTCAAGAAAAAGAGGGTTTTTATGGCCGAGTTGCCACGTTGCAAAAGTTAGTGAAAATAGTCAGTAATCCTATAGGATTAATCGCAAGAAAGAGAATTTTGATTTTATGACAAAAGATATTTAAAAGTCATCCGTCTTGACCTCGCTCAACAACATGTTTGGATTACACATTAATGAAGTTCTAATTCAAATTAAGTTGATAAAGATAATCGTGATAAAATACACAAACTGGTACCACCAACGTTTGTAAAATCATTTAAATCACCTAATTAATCAGTTCCTTTGTAAAAGCTGGTACCACCAACGCTTAAAACAATTTCCCTAACCAACTAGTTTATTTGACTATCTAATTAACAATTGTACCTATGTGAAGATAACGTGGTACCACCAACCGTTACACAACACGTTGACAAAATAACTCCTTTTATTAAATGACATTCACTATCATACCATGAACTAGAGATAACTGTTTATAGACAAACAATTAATAGAAAATCACATACGCATTCAACTAGTACCACTAACGAAGAACACATATGTCACCAATATCAAAATAATAATTAATAAGGAATTAAATCATCAAGATCTCCACACAACGATAATTGAAATCAACTATGAATTATTAAAATTGTGCAATCCTACATATTGTATCACTCCATCAAGACGGATGATAAAGAATTTAGCTACCCATGACTAGAATAATAAAACTAACAATCATCATAAAGCCCAAGGCCTTTTCTTCCTTTGCGGCGGGATATAATCACACGAGATCACCACCAATTATGACTTATTATATATTATTAGTCCATATCATTTATCTTGTACTGTAGCTTCATGTAACATCGAGCATTTAACATGTAGCATTTTAGTCTCGTCTAACTATCTCGTGTCTTGTAAAATCCATTTAACCAAGTCATCTTCTGTGAACCTCAAAAATGTCGTTTCTTCCAGAATTACGCTCAAGTACTTGTTAGTAACCTGAAACACTAACATATACCATAAACGCATCAAATGTATACAAAAACGACTTATAAAACATGCAAAATCAACTAAACACATTGTGGGGAATGGGTATAAAATACGACACATCATCAAGTTGAACCCACTGTTGGTCAGTCCAGTAAACAAGATCAAGTTGAGCCCATTGTTGGCCAGTCCAGTAAACAAGGTCAAGTTGAGCACAATCTTGGTCAGTCCAGTAAACAAGGTCAATTTGAGCCCAATGTTGAGCCCAGTATAGGTTATGTTGGGGTCCAGATACCAATAGGGATAAAATATGCAAAGAGAAGGCAAGTGCAAGTGGATAAGGAATCTAAAAAGGAAAAGGCACCTCAACAGGAAAAAGAATCTAAACCAAAAAAGCCCATTACTTGCCCTTGGGCACTACATATATATATCAAAAGGGGTTGGGAATGTCACTTGGATGGTCAAAACATACAAGGATAAACATAAGTGCCTGCAAGCAAGAGAATTAAAAAAGTGTACTTATGAGTTTTTGGCAAAACAGATACAAGAACAATTACTGCCAGATGCAAAGGTTCATGTTACTCAACTTAGAGATCAGATACAGAAGAAATTTGAAATAGGCTTCTCTACACACAAGATATATAGGGCTCAACAAAAGGCAAAAGAAAGAATCATAGGTGATTACACAGATCAATACAAGATGTTGAAAGATTACTGTCTAGAATTTCAAGCAACCAACCCAGGCACTACTGTGAAGCTGGACTTTGAACCACAAACCAATCCTGACACTACTACAAGGCAGTTTAGAAGGATCTATGTTTGTTTGGGTCCATTGAAGACTGGGTTTCAAGCTCGTAAAAGAGATCTACTAGGATTAGATGGCTCTTTTATGAGGGGTAAAGCTACATGACAGTTATTGACTACAGTTGGTGTGGATCCTAACAATCAAATTTACCCTCTTGCATATGGGATTGTAGAGTCTGAGAATAGCTCTTCATGGACTTCGTTTTTAGAGTGTCTTGGGGATGATCTTGACCTAAATCACATGTCCAACTTTACCTTCATTAGTGATAGACAAAAGGTAATTGTTTCTCTTTTTGTTTAATAAAAACAGAAATCCATTTTACTTGATTAACAGAATTAAATAACTTGTTTGTATTTTGTTTCAGGGTATCATACCTACCATTGCACAGTTGTTTCCATGTGCTGAGCATAGGTTTTGCTTGAAGCACATCCAATATGAAAGGATCATGGAGGGGACTGATATATAAAGATTTTCTTTGGAAGGATTCAGTAACACCAACAGTGGATGAGTTTACAAAGGTTATGGATGACTTTAAGAAGGTTAACATTCATGCATATGAATGGTTAAAGGAAATATCACCAAGACATTGGGCCAGGTCCCATTTTTTTGGTAAAATGTTACAATCACTTTTTAATTATGTTTTTTAATTATGTTTTTTAGATAGTTAAGGCAATTTTCAATTCTGTTTTTTAGGTAGGTCAAGATGTGATGTGTTATTGAACAACATGTGTAAGGTGTTTAACAGAAGACTAATTGATGGTAGGGAGAAACCAATAATTCTGGATTTAGAGTACATTAGGGAGTATTGTATGAAACGGATTGCTAAAGCTCCAAAGTTATTGACAAAAGTACTGGACCCTTAACATCAAATGCAAAGATCGTGTTTGATGAAATCCAAAAAGAGGCACACAAGTACAAGGTATGGTTTATGCTACTGTAATATAATGCAATCTATCAATATTTAGGTTATGCAATATGTCACTAATTAGATTATGCAATCTGTTCAGTATTAGTCAACATGGAATGGAGGGAGACATTTTCAAGTAGTAGACCCATGGATGTATCAACATGTAGTTGATATAGTTGGTAAGTCATGCACATGTAGGAACTAGGACTTAACTGGGATGCCATGTAAGCATGCAGTTTGTTCAATGCTTGATATATCTAACAATCAACAAAAAGTTCAATGTCCTGAGTCTTTTGTTGACCTTGTCTATTGGCTGAATACTTGAAAGACAATGTATGGTTTTAAAAATGGTCCAACCAAGGGAAGGGCACATTGGCCTAAGTCTACTTCTTCCATCACTATTACTCCACCTAAGCAGAAAAACCCTATAGGAAGACCAAAAAGGAAGAAAAGAAAGAGTGTTGTTGAGCTGCAAATGGTTAAGGAGGGGAAGCTTTCAAGCCTGCTATACCAGTCAAATGTGGGAACTGCAAGTCTAGTGGTCACAAGAGAACTTGTCCAAACAAGGTCCAGTTGGTGGTTCCCATCCTGGTGGTGGTTCCAAGGTTGGTGGTAAGAATGCTACAAGTTCCAAAGGTAGTGGTAAGAAGACTTCAAGTTCCAAAGTTGGTGGTTTCGAGCCTACTTAGTATGTTTTTTTTTGTGGAAGTAGTTTATCATTTTCATCTTTTGAACAAGTTCTGTATTAAGACTATGAATGTTATTGGCTTTTTTTTTGTTATCAGTTTCATCTTTTGACCAACCTATGTATTAAAACTATGAGTGTTGCTCTCTTTTATTGAAACACTAAATGTATGACATATGGGTGCTATAAAGGCACAATTTTGGTTATTTTACAATGTTTGTCAGTTTTGGTATCAGTTGTATGGGTGCTATGAATTATGGGTGCTATTGCATTTATTTTTGACATTGTTTGACAATGGTGGTAATACCAATTGCATATACTGCATATATTTTTTACAATGTTTGACAATGTTTGACAATTCTGGTAAATACCATTCATTCAAATATCATTCATTCAAAACAAGCATTACACTTATAATACATCTAATTACATCATGCTTACATTTCCTAAGATCGAAACATAATCCACATCACAAAAAAAAACAACCAACTAATGACCAACAATTTCTTGTATTTTCTTGCTTCACTTTCTTTTACTGTAGCATGTTCTTCAGCCTTATTCAAAGATTTCAACAGCCCAGGAATAATTTTGACAACCCTTCTACACATGGGTAGATCGTGCCAACTAATAAAGTCACATCTTGATCCCTATTCAAGAAATCAAGAACAATGATGTAATTATTCAACCTTTTTAACGACAAATAATATATGTAAATATGTATCCGTTTTAGCACAATAGTAAAATCTTCTTCCAGGGTTATTCAATGTCCATGACGTGCGAATCGTAGATAGAGCTCCACATCTGCATATCACCATCTTTGTGTAGTACACGAACCCTAATTAGGGTTTTTAAAAGGGGATTGTTTTTTTTTTTGGTCTGGATGAAAGAATGAAAGAAAGAGAATTAAAGGAAAAATGTTATTAAAATTGGGTATAAATAAACGTGGTAGCAGGTGGGTTGGTGTAAAATACATTAATGCCCATCACGTATTGCTCATGTGATGGGCTTAACGACTTAAATCAAACGGATACGTCAAAGTGGACGATGGTTGCAAGTGAAACATGCCTCCAGGGACTATCCATGCGGAAAAAAAGACGGAAGGGACTGCCGATGCAAAAATTGGTAAACCATAGGGACCAAAATGCATTTAACTCCAATTAATTTTACTATTTTATCATTATTTAAATTGTTTCTTTGTAACCATCTTTTTAGGATAATTGGGAAAATGTCTAAAAAGTTATCAAGATAAATGTATGGCTAAGAAACACACAATTAGTGAAATGAGATTAGAACAAGCTTAAACACGGTACACAATAAAGATCGAATAACGATGTAAAGCCATTAGGATAGCGATTTTAGAACAACATGACATTTACTCGTATTTATTTTTTCTTATTATTAGTATCTTTCTTATCCCATTGTTCTTAATATTATAGAGAAAATTACATCAGTAGCCAAATTTCGTTGTGATTGTATCAAAATAATCTAGTGTTTTTGGATTATTACAAAATAACCAACAAAGTCAATATTTTGCAAAAATCACAATGAGATCTGGAAAATCTCAATGAGATTCTTAGTAATCGCAACATCGCAATATATTTACTTTGACTTTTGATAGACTGCCAATGGAAAATTTTCGTATGACCCATTTTTAATCTTCGCAAATGAAATTAGTTCCTTGCAAAACTCGAAAACATAAGTATTTTCTTTGAAACCAATTTGCACGAGATCTCAAATTTACATAAATATATTGAAATTAAAAGCAGCTCAAGATTTAATGCTCAAAGTTAATTTCGGCGTAAACAATATTTGGAATGACAAAATTAGGAGGTCCTAATGCAAATTTGAACTTTGACCGATTACATACTACCTCTCTCTTACACGTCTTGACGGGATTGAACATTATTTGTTGGTGGTGTTGCTGTAAACTTGTAATCTGTCATATAAATAAAATTCTTTTATGACTTTCTTTAGTAGTATTTTAATTTGCATATATAGAATGAATGAAGCTATAACCATTGCATTGCCATTGCTATTGGATACATCAACTAGTTACAATTTTTCACCATCACCCTCAACTCCCCTCCTAAAATGAGGTGAGAAAAGAACCACACATGTGAAAAAAGAAAACTGTACACGCGACACACACTATATATTAGCGACACACCACGTGTCGTTGTTGATGCACTTTCACCCCTTACGATACAAAATGAAATGAAGTTAGTGTCAGATGTGGACGGAATCACGAAGGTATCATTTATCGGTGTATCATACACTCTTCAAACCTTGTTTCAATTCGACTGTACGAGATTTGTCCTAAGGCTGTATTCCTCTACCTACACATAACCAAAAATGAAGAACATACAGAAATGAACATAAAATTTTTATAATTAATACATTATATCTAGGTCTCAAATATCAAAAAAGTGCATTTGTTATCATTAACTAGCTAGTTGCATTATGTTTGTGGGACTAGTGCTTTCTAAAGCGCAACCGGTACAGGCTAGAACATTAAATAAAATCTCTAGAGATTGAAGAATATGCCTGATTTAGCAAGCTAACAGATGGATGTCCTTGTCCAACTGGAAAGTTCCATTGAGGAATTCTATTGTGGTACAGATTCCTTCATAATTGAAAAACAAAAGTACCAACTCACCGATTTTACCCAAATCAGAATTTAAAGTTACTTAACCAAACAATGCACAAATCACTCGTTTTTGCCCCCACACAGCTGTCAATGGTGAAAAGTGATGAATTTCGCAATTCGGTTTGTAAAATACGAATGGGGTCTGCCTTGTATTTGTAATCTAGCTTAATTTTAAGAAACAGCATGATGCCACACGGTGCCCTGTTGATGTGTCAAAATCTACTCCATAGTGTCCAAAAAACGTAATGTTTGATTTGATCTAACATGTAGTTCGAAAAAAATGTTTAGTTACATTTTCATAAACTGTGTGTTTTTATCTGTCGAATATTTATTTTGGTACAGAGGAATTACTAGCTTGTTAAAAATAGCACAGTGAAATTTTTTACACAATCAATATAGAAAGTGTTTTAAACTTGTGACCAGTTACTATTGTATAAAAGAAAATTTGATAGGTAAGTAACCTGTTAGATACTTACAAACAATTCATTCAGTTTTAACAGGTTACTTACATACAATGAACCCGACTGAAGTTTCTTTCATACAATAGTAGCTGGTCACAAGTTACATACACAGATAGATACTTTTCCCTTTAACCTTCTCCTGACCGGGAACTTTTAATTGGTAACTTGGGTAATGTAGTCTTGGAAATTATTGTAACAAAGGAAGGAAAGACAAACTACTCAAATAGATAGAGACAAATCATTGGCCACATTGCCACAATGCCCATAAAATTGAATTTAATGTCATATGGCAAGATGGCAAAGGACCACAAGGAGTGCAAAACTAAAAGTAAGGTGCCAAGATTTTATGCCCATAACAACACTTAGGTTGTCCCTAAATTATGTGGACAGCTGGACTAAGAAACCATGCTTTTGATACAATAATAAAGCATCATGATTAATGACCTTTTCCTTTTTACGCAATCTTATTTGTTTATGCGAGTAAAGAGACCTTTACTCATACTCATTCAATAGTAGATAAAGTTATTGACATATTTATGTAATATAAATGTTACAATTACCTGCAGAGAAGATGTAGATGCCATTAAAGATTCACATTCATCAAGAAGAGCTCTTTCTTGTGCTATAACAGTTGAAAGTTCGGAAACCAGCCAATTTGTTTCCTCCAGCTGTAAAAATTGAAAGATGAAATTTTAGAAGCATATTTTCTATTTTGTAAAGTTTTAGTGTTAAGGGGTAAAGAAAATAGAATAACAGTGGATAACCAACCCTCATTATCAGCCCCTTACCGACCGGTCTCACGGCTAACATGAGGAAAGGTAAATCACGTAACAGTATGATTATAGAGACATGAGGTGGGATTTGAACCTTGACCTCCACTTTTATGTTGCATGTATGTCTACGATTTAGGCTACTATCATTAGTAATATTTTATATATATTTTTTTAATTTATATAGCCACATATATAATAAATCTTACCCTTGATAATGTAGATTGTAAGGAAGATCCAATTGTCTGCATTACTTGGATGGCTGAGTAAACAGCAGACTTCACACTTTGAATATTTGCCTGTGAATTGTATAATCAAGTATCATTTGTAGGCACACTAAAAGTGACAATTTCGACTCTTTTATCTCTAAATTCGTTTTCTGTATGCATACTAGACGTGTCTAGTTTCTACCCATTAAAATTCTAAATTTGTGTTTTCTGGTCTTTCATTTAACTAATGTATCAAACAGGTAAAAGAATATAAATAATAACTTTTGAAAGGAAAAAGGTCATATGTGTCAAAAGGTCCTCTAAATTATAATCTTAATGCATAAACCACTTGAGTCACTTTTTGCCCAAAAAAAAAACTTATATTACTCTTTAAATGACATGAATTGTATGTTATTGTATGTGACATGCTTGTTACTAACTCAAGATTCAAAAGAATTGGACAAAAGACCGACTTGTGTGACCCCTACAAAAAATGTAACTGCTTTGACCAGTTACCCAACATCGCCGACCCACCCACTTTGTCACATCTGAACAGTAAAATACTAACTGATCTAAGCAAAAAGGAGTGTTGCCGGTTTGCCTTTTGTTTCTATGTAAATTACTATATCTTTCAGTAAATGGCATACCATAGCACATCCAGTGACCGGAAGTCGTAAGGTGCTTGCTTGTAAATCTTCAATAACACCATGTAATGAAAAACCGTGCTCCCTTTCTATCGAAGACCATTGATTAAGGTAAGCAATCTGAAACAGAGATACCAAACGAAGAGTCAGCCAAAGTTTAATGTCACACAACAAGTTAAGTTAAATGGAATCCTTGACTAATGACTGATTATATCTCTATAATCAGTCTCAGAAAACAATTTCTAACTAAATTTTTAATTACTGTCTCCTGTAAATAAATAAAAATGACAAAAATGAATTACTTGGTGGTTCAAAGCCAAGTAGAGCTTTAGCTGCAGTTTCAACTGACAGATGTTAATCCGCTTTGCAGCTACTAAATCTTGGAGTTGAGACATAGTTCTCTGGGCATTAATCAAAGATTTCTGCATGATTACAAAATATATACAAATTACAATCAGTGATACACAAATGTCTAGCAGAAAGGTCCAAAAAAATATACAAAAATGACAAATGTAGTAAAAAAATTACCTCAGCAGTAATTTTCAGGGAATTCATCATAGCTTCTGAATTGGCATTAACAAACCGCCACTGCACTTGTCGGTTATACAATAACCGTAAATGGTGAGCGTCTTCTATACGATTAGCAACATTTTTGCCCTTCTTAATGTCAGCAATAAATGTGAGAACCGAAACTGTATTATTGGAATTGCATAGCTGCTTTGAAGGACTTGATGACCTCATTCGATTAGGACTAACCCCTCTAGAGGGTGCAGAAATCATGGCTCGTGTTCGAGATGGACTCACTCCTCGTGAACCACTTGTCAAATTATTTGGAGATGATTGTAATGATCCATCATTTTTCTCTAATGAACTTGATGAAACAAGGTTCGATATTCTTTGAGGCCGGTTTCTATCACCAGGCAAAGACATTCTCCTGAGATTTGGAGAGGTAATATTTTTGATAGTTTCAGTAGATAGATCTATACTTTTATTCAAAACATTTGAAACTGTTCGGCTAGGCCACCGATGCTGATCAACGAGTCTAGAATTTAACCCATCCAACGGTTTAGAATTCTCTGACTGATCAATGTTGCTTTTTCCTTTAAGGGGGCTTCTTTTTCTCTCTGGTGTAGCCTTCCTATACGTAGGCGATGAAACAGGCTGTTTATGTGTTACATTTGAAGACGGCTTCAAAGTACGATCATAAACAGCCTGAGGTGGAGGCTTTTCCTTTTTACTCACTGGCATCGAATACGAATTAGACTGAAAAGCAACGCTCAAACTACGCATTCTTGACGGCCATAATGACTCTGGCAATTTACTACCACCACTCGCCTTTCTAGCAGCCAGTTCAGTGTACACAGATGTATCGTGGACCGGGGTAGTGGGGCTGGGCGGTGTTACTGCCAGCCTCCTTCCAGTGGATACAGCTCTCTTTGGTGCAGTTGCAGGTGCTGCTGCTGGTGGTGGTGTAACTGTTCTTGTAACACTTGGCGATGGAAACCGCCTTGGTGTAGGTGATTTGTATCTCGAACCACCCTCTCGAGTGAGAGGATGATGTAATATTCCATGGTTTTTTACGTGCAGCAATTCCGGGTTTCGGGTGGTCTCTAATGCTTGGTTTGATTCATATACATCCATCCACTCTATTCAAATTCAACCACATTTATCTCTTGTATCACATTTACCAATTAGCCCCCCAAATTCTTGACACAAAGTGATGGTTTCTTGCCTTTACTTCTTTACTATTCAAACACTATTACAAATACACACAACACATTATTATGATGTTAAAAGAACAAAAAAAAAAAAAAAAAAAAAGTGCAAAAAAAGGTACACATCTTTACAGGCAACTGGATCTAAATGACTAAAATGTTTGTCACTTTTTTAGACTTTAAACAAAGTTAACCAAATGGGCATCTTTAAATTATGACAACACACTAAACATGATCATATTAAAGAAACTTGCACTTTAAGAATATAACACTTACATTTGATAAAAGTAGTCAGAAGGAAAACTGGGTCTGTTTAAATGGTGCCAAGATAAGATATAGAGATAAGAAATATAGTGTTACAAAAAACAGTGAGTGTAGTGTGAGTGCCACTTGTAGTCTCTATCACGGATTTGCCATGGTCGACAAGACTATATATATAAATATATAATAATAATAAATATAAATAAGAGAGTTGCAGAGAAATGGTGGTGAAAATATCAGAGACACACAATATAATGTTGAAAGCATTTATGAAAGAAAATAACTATAGGCATTGTATTTGTCCAAATTTATTATTTTGTATGTTTGCACTGAATATGAGATAACACAATCAGATTCTGTCTTTACATAAACTTTTTGGAACTTCACTTGCGAGACTTTTTTTTTTTTATGAGATTGATATTAGCATCATTATTTTGGATAATTTTATCACATTGTACAAGTGATATAACACACTTTATAAATAGTAAATGCACAAATGTGGTTGGTTTTTGGAAATATATTACTAATATCATCGACCTTTTTTTATTTGGTCAGGGACTTTAAAATGTATACAATGTTTTATTATGTCTATTCTAACTTACAAATTTGTATATTGTATAACTGTATATCCAACATTCTTATAATATATGTATATGTAGAGATTGGTTATTATAAAATAAATACTTATTAATGTAAGATAATTTTCATAATATACAGTAATTTTAGTGAAAAAAATTTCATGTAACATATAAACAACTTGTAAGTCAACAAAGATATTACGGATGTATGGAACGCATATAAAATATATGGATGCAAGTAGTATAATACTCGGTCATACCTCTACTACTTGAAGATATAGAAAAACCTCCAAGCAAAAATGTGTGAGGTCACTCCTTATAAGAATTTATGTTTCCCCTTATTCCTCCAATATTCGATTAGTTTTTTTTTCTCTTAGAACACCTTAAGAACGTCCCCTCCTTATAAACCCCAATTCTTTATTTATTATTCCACTATTCATTCGTTATTTTATTATTTTATTTTTCTTTAATAATAACTTTTATTAATAAAAAAACATTACATTTATTAGAAAATTAAATATTACACTAAAAACCACAAATTAAATAAAATATTAAAAAAGACATTATTAGGAAATAAAAACTACGCATTAACGTTAACGGTGGTTTTCCGGAAGGTTCCAAATGTGTTCAATTAGAGCATTGCGGAGTTCATGGTTAGCCCTTCTATCGCTCAAATCCCCGTACTTACGAAGTTGTGTTGAACACCTTTCGATCCACGTACGGGGTGGGAGGACATTGGTAGCTATCAACTCTTCTTCAAAAGGGCTGATTGCACGCTCGTTATCTTCAACGATCATGTTGTGTAGAATTACACAAGTGAACATGACACGTTTTATCTTGTTTATGCTGTATTGTCGGGCATTTTGTTTAATGATTTGCCAGCGACCTTGAAGTACCTCGAATGCTCGCTTGACTTCCTTGGAGGTTTATCTTCTTGGTATCTTTTAAACTTAGAGGTTTTCGGGTCCATCAGGCACTTGAAAGACTTCACAATAGTGGTCCATTCAGGATAAATACCATTTGTTAGGTAGTATCCCTTTCCAATCGACGGCCATTTACCGAAAACTCTCTAGGAGCCTTGTCCTGAAGCAAATCGTTGAACAAATTTGATTCGTTGAGGATGTTGATCTCGTTGTTCGAACCAACACGGCCAATGTAAGCATGTCAGATCCACAAATCATATGAAGCAACCGCTTCAAGCATGATTGTTGGATGTCCCTTGTCGCATGGCGTGTACTGCCCTTGCCATGTCACTGTATAATTTATCCAACCCCAATGCATGCAATCTATGCTACCGAGGATACCTGGCAAACCATGAACCTTAGCATGTTTAGCAGTTAGCCGTTGGATATCTGCTTCTGTTGGCCTTCTCACCACCTGGTCGCGATACTGTTGTATCACACATTTACAGAACTGGTCTAGACACTGGTAACCCGTATTATGCGCCATTTGCAAGTACTCATCTAAAGCATTAGCCTTAGCACTATACGCTAACTGGCGTATGGCAGAAGTGCATTCTGGAAAATATTATAACCGGGACGACCAGTAGCATTTGTCGCGCCTTTGTGGAAAAACTCAAAGTGTTTCGGTGGAGGTTGAACGCTGTCAAAGGAGTTTATATCTCGCACTATGCGGAAAAACATTTCATTTCGCATTCGAAACCTTTTACGAAACATGTCGGGTGGGTAAATTGGCTCAGGCGCAAAGTAATTATTGTATAAAAGTTTTGCGGCACCAAGGTGATCCCCCTAGATCACCCTTCTACTAAACTTGAACTTGACTCTTCTTGGCTTTGATTTTCTTCTTCTTAAAAGATAACGTTAAGACAAGCGCGTACGGCCTGAGCATTGAAAAATGCATTCACTTGCATAACAGCCCGATGGGATTGATTCGTAATCGTCGTTAAAGGATGATGAACTCGACATTTTTTTGTGGTGGTGTGGTTGAAATGCTTTGAAAATGATAGAAATAGATATGTTTAGATTGTTGTGATTTGAAATGGTAGTGTAAATGGGGTACAAATAAGAGTATGGAATTAAAAAAATTAAAATAAAAAAAAGCCAACTAGTCGATGGTTTCAAAAACGGTTTTGAAAAATGTTTATTCTTTTAAGTTCCAACTAGGGGAGAATACGGTTCGGTTTGGGTCGATTTTTGACTAAAACCGAAAACCGAACTGTTATAATTCGGTTTTTAAAAATTAAAACCATTGGGTTTCGGTTTTTCGGTTTCGATTTTCTCGGTTTGGGTCTATTTCGGTTCGGTTTTTCGGTTTTAGTCGGTTTGTAACCACTTGTAGTTTGGCTTAAATTGAGCTTGAAAAAATTATAAGTTTATACCCTACAATTACACCATAAATAATTTCAACAAGTTTTGAAAACAATACTAGTAACAATAATACTAAAACAATGACAATAAATCCATAAAAGTAAGTTGTACAAACTTAAAACAAATTTTATATATAACTATCTATACCTTTTACGCGTTGTTTAATTATACAATTATTAAAGAAAATCAATTTTGTTATGTATTTTCACTTAAAACATACAAACGATATTATTATATACACCTAAAAATGCAAATATATTAACATATTTAATAAAAGTTAATATTAAATTGATATATATATATATATGGGAAAAGGGAGTATAAAGTTGTCCGGCACCTAAGCTTAGGTGTGAAACCCCTCACATACTAATATTTTATTATTTCTTGTTTAATGAATAAATGCATGCCCCCCCCCCCCCATGATTTTTATGGATCAAAAAAACAATATGTAAGTATTCCACAGCTAAGCTTAGATACCCGACAGCCTTATATTCTCATCCCCTATATATATATATATAATAAAGTAAATACTATATATTTTTGGTTCGGGTTTGGTTTTAATGGTTCGGTTTTTCATTGGAAACCAAAACCGAAACATAACTTTCGGTTTTTGGAAAACCGAAACCAATGTTTTTTTGTTTTTTCGGTTTTCAGTGTTTTCGGTTCGGATTTTTCAGTTTTTATAGGTTTTTCGGTTTTTGATTCGGTTTTTGTTCACCCTAATTCCAACAGTTCAAACAAAAAGAGGGGCCCACAAACACTTCTGAACGCGCGTCTAAGTATAGAAAGAACCCCCCAGACGCCATGAAAGACGTGGCCCGTGCTAATAGCGTATTCCCCGTCGGTGGCATCGGACGCTATCCGACGAGGGGTTAAACGCATTATAAGGATCGGTCTTACCAAATTAGGTGTGATATGTATAGGTATTCTAAATCGTTTACATATGTAAATTAACCATTTTAAATAAACTTGAATTATTGAAAATATATCAAACCGTTTATTATATTTTCTTTTTATGTATGGTCGTATAGAGTGAAATGGGAAATAGTTACAAGTATATTATGTGAACTACAAGCATGTAATAATGTATATAATCAAAATGTTATGAAAACATCTATGAAGAACCATGTGACAAATAAAGATCATTGTCTCTAATCATTGTTAATTCAGTGAATCCGTTTATTTACATATACATATGTCTGTATATATATTAATTATAATAATTATAAAAATTATATAGAAGGTGGTCCATAGCTTAAGTAACACTAAAGTGTAACCTCTAAAAAACACCCAACTAGAAGTGCGGAAGTTTATCAACCGACGGTGTTCTACTTTAAAATCAACCGGCAACAAATGCAGTAAATTAAAAGCAATATATGGTCCTTATGGAATTTGCAACATTTATGTGATATAAAAATTCACGACGTTTGTGTAAGGTACTCGGATTTTGTATTAGAGTTCAAATTTAACTCGATACCACTTAGCTTATCTTTTATTATACTAAAACAAAATTACTTAATCAATTATAACGGTTGATTTCTTAATGTTGACTTTTGTTATTAATTTTGACTTTAATTTATATTTTTTTTATCACAAATTTACACTTTTTATCCATTAATTTTAATATAATAAATAATTATTAATAGCTAATATATATCCGATAGAATAATAGCTAATATTTATCTAATAAAATAATAAGTGATATATATCAAATTAAATAATAGCTGATATATATATCCAATAATATGTTATATCATATAAATATATATTTCAAATAAAGATAAGATATTATTTTCAATAGCGTAAAATTAAAATGTAATATACCAAGTGTAACAATAAAACAAATAAAATGATAGTGACCTATTATGATATTTTAATATTCAAATATCGCTAAGTATGTCACAATTTACAACTTTGATGAACATATTATATTTTGTAATATTCAAATATCGTTAAGCATGTCACAATAAACACTTCGATGAATATATTTTTTAAAAAAATATTTCAATATAAATTTTATAGTGTTGATATATAGATCAACTTTTAATTACTCAATATACTATATTAAGTTTTTATTACTCAAAATAATATATTAAATTTTAAACAATAATAAACTAGCATTCAATATTAATAACACCGTAAGCTCGTGTATTAGACACGAAACTTTGACGGTTTGATGTAACATAAATGTTATGATCAAAAGTAATTGGATTTGATTAAAAGTATTTGGATTTCTGAAAAACTAAAATTTGTGAGATTTTGAAAAATGAATGTATGATAAATTATGGGGGCGTTTGGTAATGAAAAAAAATGTAAGACATTGAAAGAAGAGGTCGGGAGAAAAAATTATATTCTTGTTTAAATGAAGAGTGATCGACAGGATTCGTACTTGTGGTTTATCCAAAAAGTTTGATTTCGTCCTTTAATTTTAAAATTGTCTAATATGATTGTAACGACCAAACTCATTTAATCAAAAACCGGATATATATATATATTTGTATATATATATTTACAGAACTCCACTGCGGCGCAGTGAGGCAAAACCCTCCCACTACGGCGCAGTGGAAACTCACGGACCAAAATGACCAAAAGCCTCACTGCGGCGCAGTGAGCCTAAAAAGCTCCCACTGCGGCGCAGTGAGAAGTTGCTGCACAAAAATTCTTATTTAACAACCAAATTCCTGCATATTAGACTTCATCTTCATACATCAAAACACCATTCCATTTCCAAACCTTTCAAATATTTAACCAAGACATATAAAAACATCATTACATTGAGATTTGCCTTCTATACATAATTTACAACTTCCTTGTCCATCAAGTGGGTCAATTACCCAACTTGGATAATTAACAAGTTGTTCATACTTTCTTTCAAAAACTTACATTTCACCACAACCACCATTTTCCATAAATTCACCAATACATAAGTTAACCAAAAAGACTTGTATTAAGAGCCAAGATGTACAAAAGGGATTTTCTATCCAAATCACCCAAATTGCCAACCTTTGAGATGGCTAAAACCTCCAACTTGAACTTCACTCGTTCACTTCTTTGCTCTTGCTACTACCAACTCCTATAAAAGAGTTAGACAACTAAAATATAAGCAACGTTCAGTGAATGCATACACATATAATCATAATCATGTTACCGTAACATTGTGCATTAAGCACCACATATAGCCTATCAAAGATAGTCATTACATTCGTATCAAACACAAGCATAACATTCATCACAATTTCATTTTCAACATGGCCATGGACAATTTGGCTAGTAGGAATTTACCCACCTACTAGCTCTTACAAACAATTTGACTAGTAGGAATTTACCCACCTACTAGTTCTCACAATCAATCAAACAAATGGGTCATAGAAATTGACCCACCTATGACCTCTATTAACAAGAACATGATTATATGCAAATACACTCACCTCAAACTTGGCTATTAGGTACTATGGCTAAATGCTCAACTAGATGATCTCCACCACCTATACATAATACAATATATATATGACTATGAGTTCTATAAACTCAACTTTTTCACAAACATCAACTTGCATTCAACATAATTCTAACATTATGGTGTTTGGCCACTCAAAACTTTTTCAAAAATCCAAATTCTCATAATAGAACTTTATATCATAATTACTAGTCAAACATCACAAAATATGAGGTTCTTGCTATGGGGGTTTTTCATTATCAACATTCTCTTTCAATCAAACTATTCATTTCTCAATCAAAATTACTAGGCTTTACTTAAAAATTTCAAATAACAAAAACCCTCAATTTCTAGGATTAAGAACCCTAATTTTCAATAACAAATAAAACTAAAGTAATGGAAATCAATACCTCGAAAGTGAAAGACAAAAGATTAGGGTTTTTAAATCAAGATTCATTCCCCTTTCTTCCTTAAAAATTTCGGCCACCACCACCTCTACACAAGCCCTTAATTTCAAATTCGAATATAATTGGAGATGATTATTGTTATTACTCTAGGATTAAGATTCTTTAGTTTGAGATTAGAAATCTAAATTGCATGGATTGAAGTAGGATAGAATAATCAAGAAGAATGAAGAAGTAGTGGAAGAAGTTAGGTAAAGAAATAAGGTGGGAATGTGGCTGGCACCCCATACAAAAGCCACAACCCCTTTACAAATTTTAATTGGGAATGTTAAAACTATAAAAGGGTTAATTTTTTATTACCTTAAAACATTGGGGTGTTACAAATCTCCCCCACTCAAAATCGATCACGTCCCCGTGATCCAAGCCATATGTAAAGATGTGTAGTACACCAACATGTCATGCTCGGTTTCCCAAGTATATTTCGAGCTCCTTTGGTGCTTCCATTGTACCTTGAAAGTTCGTATCGTTTTATTGTTTATCTTTCTCAACTCTTCTTCAACAATAGCAATCGGTTCCTCAACATAAGTTAACTTCTTATCTAGTTCAATTTTATTTAATGGAACACACGTTGCATCATCAACAAGACATTTCCGGAGTTTAGATACATGAAAAGTGTTATGAATACGAGATAACTCTTCAAGTAACTCCAATTGGTATCCACTTTGCCAACACGGGCTAAAATCCGAAAAAGGCCAATGAACCGTGGACTCAACTTTCCACGTTTGCAAAATCGTAGCAAACCCTTCCATGGAGATACCTTTAACATAACTCGATCACCAACCATAAACTCAATGGGCTTTCTTCTAATATCGGCATACAACTTTTGTCTATCTTGAGTCGCTTTAAGTCTTTCACGAATTTCATCTATCTTTTGTGTAGTCTCAAGAACAATATCAGTTCCTCCTAATTCTCGTTGGCCCACTTCTCCCCAACAAATGGGAGTTCGACATCTTGTACCATAAAGCATTTCGTACGAAGGCATTTTAATACTATAATGGTAGCTATTAGTGTACGAAAATTCAGCCAAAGCAAGTATGCATCCCATGGTCCTTCAAAATCAATAATGCATTCACGTAACATATCTTCTAATGTTTGGATGGTTCTTTCGCTTTGACCGTCCGTTTGCGGGTGATATGCAATACTAAAATGTAACTTAGTACCCATATCTTCATGAAACTTCCTCCAAAAATGGGAAGTAAATCGTGTATCTCTATCCGAAACAATAGAGACGGGAATGCCATGCCGAGCTACAACTTCTTTCACATAAATACCGGCTAACACCTCAGAAGATGATGTCTCCCGAATGGGTAAAAACAAAGCACTTTTTGTTAATCGATCTACAATCACCCATATAGAGTCAAATTGATTCTTGGGTGTTTTAGGAAGTTTGGTAATGAAGTCCATTGTCAAGTGCTCTCACTTCCATTGGGGTATATCCAATGGTTGGAGCTTCCCGTATGACTTTTGATGCTCCGCTTTAACTTGTAAACAAGTCAAACACTTTTCCACATACTTGACTATGTCATGTTTCATACCCGACCACCAATGTCGTGATACATTTTTGTTGCACCAGGGTGAATAGAATATTTGGATTTATGTGCTTCATTAAGAAGAATTTCTTTCAAAGTGCACGAGAATGGAATCCAAATTCTTCCATAACGAACCGTGAGACCACGAGAGTCATTAGAGAAATGTTTCATTTGTCCCTTAATTCTCTCTTGCTTAGGGTCACATTGCAAAGCCTCTTCTTGAGCTTCCTTTATACGCTCCAAGAAGTCATTCGTAATTACTACCCATAAAGGTGAAACTCAAATTGAAAAATGAGAACTCTTTCGACTTAAGGCGTCGGCCGCCACATTGGCCTTTTCGGGGTAATACAAGATTTCACAATCATAATCCTTCAATAAATCTAACCATCTTCGTTGTCGGTTATTAAGATCACGTTGTTCGAAGAAGTACTTAAGACTTTTATGATTAGAATAAATGGTAAATTTAACACCATACAAATAGTGACGCCAAATCTTCAATGCAAAAACAACCGCGGCAAGCTCCAAATCATGAATAGGATAAGACTTCTTATGAGTTTTTAATTGTCTTGATGCATAAGCGATAACTCGCCCCTTTTGCATAAGGACACATCCAAGACCATTAAACGAGGCATTACAATATACCGAGAAATCTTCAACTCCATCCGGTAAAGTAAGAATAGGCGCTTGACTCAACTTCTCCTTTAAGGTTTGGAAAGCATTTTCTTGTTCATTCTTCCATTCAAACTTCTCATTCTTTCGGGTCAATTTAGTAAGAGGCGAGGCCAACTTAGAAAAATCTTGAATGAATCGGCGGTAATAACCCGCTAAACCAAGAAAACTATGAATTTCCGTCGGGGATTTGGGAGATTCCCACTTCATGATTGCACTAATTTTTGCCAGATCAACTTTAGTTCCGTCTTGGTTGACGACATGTCTAAGGAATTACACTTCCCGCAACCAAAATTCACATTTTGAAAATTTGGCATACAACTTCTCATTTAGGGTAGTGATGAATCTAATTATTAACCAATGGGTTGTTAGCCCAATGCTACCGCCCCCTGTCAAGGGTTCTAGGTAGCTCGATAAGCGTGGGTTCGAATCCAGGCGAAGCCAGAATTTGTGCCCACCCAGTTCTTGGGGTCTCACTGGGGATGCCAATATGTGGTAGTGCGACATGTTACGAATATGGTACGTGGGGCTAAGAGGTTCCTACCCACCTACCATTTTTAAACCTAATTATTAGTTTTATTATATATATATATATATATATTAAGTATAAGTTAGTGATAAATCTAATTATTACTTAGGGGTTAATTATAATAAAATAAGTATTAAGCTAAAATAAATTAGACAATATCTTGACCCTTAGATCATGATAAAATTAATGCACGAGGATTCACAAAACACAAGTATATATATTGATACATATTGATATTCATGATGCACGGTGATCTTCACTTTAAGAGAAACTATTATTTTAATTGTTTTACTTTAATACTTGTTTTATATTTATCTAACAAACTTACGGTGTACAACTGGGGTAAAACATATATTGTTATTAATAATCAATAATAGTTATGGATTTATCACTCTCATATATATACTATTATATGAAATTATATATCCATGTTGAAAAGTTGGAAAAAAAAAGAGATGTGAAATAACCACACTATTCTAATATACATCAAACATTTAGATCAAATATCTTTACATCAATTATCACCACCACTCGTTGGCGACACCATCACCACTCGTTGCCGACACCATCAGACTGCGTGTCGTAATTACCACCGTTGCATTGCGTGAATATATAAAACTAAGGGGTTTATGGTTGGATCAGTGGTAAACACCTTTGCCTCTGGAGACAGAGGTTATGGGTTCGATCCTCATCCCATGCAAAGGTTGGAAGACCTTTTCTACAATTTAGGTAGAAACTGAAAGCAGTTTCTCTACTTAGGTAGATGTAAGGTCTGCCTACATCTTAACCTCCCCCATATACCGTCAAGATATTGGGCTCAAAACCCGCAGAAGACAGTTTTTTGTTTGAGAACAACACATGATGACTCACAGAGATGTGCCTATAGATTCTGAAACCGTGCCGAAATATCATAAATAATCATGATTAAAATAACAGTATGTATATACTATTAATTTCACCAAAAGATCTACACCGAAATTGATTCTATTGTTTAATCTTTTAAATAGTCTCTTGGAAACCACCAATTTTATTATATATATTTGTTAAGCCAAATAAACTTGTACTAAATCCTATTTCACCATTAATGACATTCAATTTCAAATCTAAATTCAAATTTCACGTTGACTTAATTTAAATTAACGGACACAATATATAATCAAAATAAAAATACGTAACATAATTTGAATTTGAACTTGGGACGTAATTAATTAATGAAACATATCTATCTATATCTATACTAGGATATTTTTACCCACGATATGTGACTGTTTTAAAAAGGTGCTCAATAAAATGAGATTTGAATTAAACTTGCTTAAAAAAATATTTAATGAAATGCTTAATATGTGAACAAATGAGTTAATGGAATGGATCAATAATGATCGTAAAAAAAATATATGGACGAACAATCTATTTAGTTTCACTTAATTAAATTAGCAATAACGTATTCGTTATCCAATCATTAAACTAATTGTTATATACACTTATTTTGAACTAACTTTTCGTCTACCATCATAATATATTTTTCATCATCATCATGAAAAATTGTATTGTTAAAAACAAAAGAAAAAAAAAAATTATATTAACCATTATCATAAAATTCAAAAAAAGATAAAGAATTAAACCAAAAATTGTACATAATTTTCATAGTGATATGAACGAAAGAATTAACATAACTCTTTCAGAAAGTTATAATATTATACAAAGCTCTTAACTCATATAAGATGAATATAATTTAGTGGTGATAAAAAAACTTATAAACTTTAAATATTGCCACTAATGATTAATGCTATGAGAGTTCCAACTAACCAACGGCCTAAGCAAACTTTCATATATTCACCATAAAAAAAAACGAAAGAAACCTCATATAAATGTTGAATAAAAAAAATAATGAAATATCATTATGTATAAACGTGATTTTTTAAACTAAAGAGAAGATATCATTTTATCTAATGAGAAGATCTTAGATTCTTACAATATATTTATTTATTTATTTATTTTAACATATATACGTTCATTTGTTTTCTAAATATATAGTTTATTTAAAAAAACATATGGAGTTGACACATAAGATAAAATCTTATGTGGCAATTTTTCAAATTAGTTTTAAATTGCAAGAGGGCTTTAAAATGCTTGGTTAACTATTGTTTTATAAGAGTTATAGATCTATACTCCTTATTAAAATTATCAACCCATGTTGAAAGTTTACAAGATTTGGGACATGCAAGTTTACCCTTTTACCCCTCTTTATTTCTTCCTTTATCCCTACATTTATTTATTCTCTTTATTGTTTTCTTTCCGCAACAAAAATACACACACCTCCACCGTTGTCCTCAAAACCCAACAATCACCTCCATCGTCTATCGCCTCCACCTTCGTTTAACACCACCACCGCCACGGAACGTCTCCATGAGACCAAAATGACCAGTGAAATTAGGGACACCTGTATTCTACTGCAGTTTTGTTTATACGTCATGTCAATGTTATTCGCCGCAACGCGCATGTACCATGCTCGTTATATATAAACAGAATAATGATAAATAATTATTTGACCGGTGATAGATTTGACTTTTGAGTGTATGATCTGCGATGGCTACCAGGTGTAATCGGAAGCATCAATATTCCGGCCAATCGATAGTTAAAATTAGAAATTTGAAGCAGTTAATATAATATACTCATAATGAATATATTCCAGAGCGGGAGAGATGGCTTTTATTTTAGTTGTACACGAGTCATATGACCCCGCAATGCAGCGGTATAGTTGCGGTGCGAAACTTGAAAATTAGAATCGGATCTGCATGGGAGGGAGTCATGATTTATAAATAATAATTTACAAAATTATAGGTAATAGAAAGTTAATTATTACATCAAAAATTCAGATTAAACATAGTCGTTTTTATAGCTACTAATAATATATCCATCACCGTCACACACCACCGTTACATCGCCACCACCGTCGCCACCTATCAGTGCGACCACCATCACTGTCACATCATCCGGGCACTCTATTAGTAATATCCATAACACATTACATTTATTGTATAACAGATTTTGTAAAACTATACTTGATGACTGATGGATCTGACCCCTCTATCTTTAATTTTTCTTTTTATATATAAAGTAATCCATATATCTATTTCTATAGCTATATTTATATCTATAATCTATAATTTATATTTATAATCTATATCTATAATTACTATATAATAGGGGAACCCATTTTTTCAATCATAATTAAGGAATTGAAATGTCTAAAACACCCTTTTTTTTATAATACCCTAAAAGATTCTCAACTACTCATTTTTATCTCTCTCTTTAAATTTCAACCACTTATTTTTCTCTCTTCTCCGTAAATAATTTAATTCATTTAGTTCATTCAAAATCTTTTATCTCAAAAATCGTATACCGATAAATTATAAAAATTATATGGGTGATTTTTAAAATTCATGCTCTTTCATTAGAGATGTCATTCGATATACATTCGAAGAATTTTTAAATCTGAGGGCGGAACCTGTACGGTTAAGGCATTTGACTATCACACTTTATGACCTATCACCTCCTTAATAATGTACAAGAGAAAGTACCCGCGCATTGTGACGGTGAGATGATCCGATGATAGGTCATAGGATGTGATAAGTCATATTGATATAATGAATTAAAATCCATTTTGTTGTTTTTTTCTCCCTCTAATATTGATATAGGTTGTTTTTTTCTCCCTCTAACTAGAAAACTGGTCAAAACACACTGTGATCTAAATTTAACACAATGTGTTTTAATTATATTTTTATAAAACATAATGTGTTTTTATTGTGTAATCTAAAATACGTTGTGTTAAGTTTAAATCACAGTGTCTTTTTGATAGCGTTGTACATCAGAAAATTATTCAAACACACTGCGATATGAACTTAACACAATGTGTTTTCGAAAAACATATTAAAAACGCATTGTGTTAAATTTAGATCACAGTATGTTTTGGTAGTTTTCTAGTCTTCACGAAAATTTTAAGTTTCAAATGATCAAAACCCAATATATATTTTATATATATTTATATATGTGGCCCTTATAATCATTTATCAAATTATAATGATCAATGACCTAATTACCCCAAAATAATTAATAGGTAATTATTTGATGGACGTAATTACCATATTTATTAATTAGGGTTTCCCCTTGGGTGTGCTATATATAGAGATCAATAGGGAAGCTTAATTCATTAGACAATAACACCAACACCTCCATCTCCCTCTCTACTCATAACCCATCCTTATATCACAGCCTAAACGGGAACCCGTCTCTCAACTGAGTCATGGTGTCTTCTTCCTCTGCGGTTACCGGATGATCAGGTACACATCCCTAATTTATTATGTGTTTCATTTATACAAACATGTGGTATCAGAGCATTGTTGTTTAATCAATTATGTATGTTCATAAGAGATCGAATTAAAATCTGGAAATTTAAAATTCGATGTTATGTTTATGTATGTTGTTGCTATATAGAACAAAATCTTATGGATTGTTTTGTTCGACCGCCACACAAATAAAAAGAAAAACAATATGTTAATAGATCTTCATATAAATCAATTGTTTTACTTTATTAGCCGTCGCCGATTATATTCGAGGCGCCATATGAGAATGCTAAAGAAAAGTTCTTTTATAAATGTTTTGTTAACCGCAAAACAATAAATTTAGTTTTCAACTAGATTTGTTAATTTGTTGATTTATTTTGAGCCGCAAATTAACGAAAAGTTTTTATTAATTATGATTACTCAATGGCTGGGTAAATATGTGCCGATATACAATTATGTGAACAGTCTGTACATGAACGTTTTTAACTTTATATGTCATTATTATTGTTGTTTTTACGAACAAGGATTTTGTCTTGTGAAATCGATTAGTATTCGTGATTCTGGCTTCGATTAATGATAAATTTGATGATCATCACTAATCTTTCTTAGTGTTCATCCTTTAAAAAAAAATAAAAAATAATGACCTTTGAGGATCAATCACCTAAATTTTAGTGATTGAATTAGGATGTGATAATATTTGCTAGAATTCTAAACTTTGTCCCCAGGATTTGCTATAATAATATTTACTTTATTTTTCTGATTTGCAAAAGTAATTCTTGGAGATCTCTAATAAAACCGAAATTTTATCATATCCATAATTTTTTTTTTTTCGTGACATTATGAAATTTTTCCTCGAACTTAGGTTTACCGATAACTAATCTATTTTGTCAGGAACTCGTTTCTTTTTGCCGGAAACTCATTTAGTGTCAAACTTTAATGCTAAGTTTTTTAGATTTATAAAACCTAAATCATGTTTTATGACACCTAATCATTCAATGTATTTTATTTGATTGATTTTGTATAGCTTAACTAAATGACTTTATCAAGGTACCACTTCTGCCCAAAGGTGATGTGCTACTCTTACACTGTCATTTAATATAATTAAGCATTGTCATGGATTGTTATGTCTAACTTAATGAACAATCTCAGTCATATAAATGTGTGTCCTAATGTCCTTAGATGTTAAAGTAGACACACATATGATATTAGTTTAAAAAGAAAGAGAGAACTCGTATGGGGATAGAGGCCATATGTTCGTAGTAAGGAATGGAAGCCATACGTTTGTAGTCAGGAAGGATGGCAACAACCATGATTAGTTTTTATCCTAGTTGCACTACGTACTACTTATTTCAGAAATGATAGTCTATAATATGTACAAATAATGGCTGGCAATGAACTATTAGTAGATTCTGGGGACAGAATCCTCGAGAAGAATTTGTAACATCCCAAATCTTATTTTCATCTTCTTTGACTTGTGTGTTGGTCAACATGCTTCGGGTCACTTCATATGCGTCTTTTAATGTGCTAGTATTTAATTTGTGACATATAAGCATGATTAATTATGATATTCAATATGTGTCTAAATATGATTATTTTATGGTGAGTATCGTAATTATGTGTGCTATATATATACTTATGTGTTTAGTAATTAAAAAAAAATTAATGATGATTAATAATGAAACTCTAGTATATTGTTGTTACAAATATACATCCATATGCCGCCATGTTAGTCGTGAATGAGTTGGCCCAAGTAGTAATTAAATTAAGTATATTGATTAGCATGTGATGGGCCAGTAATTAAAGAAGATACGTAAATGAAAGTTTAAGGATGCATGGGCCGACTTTGTTTCGTAAGATAAGGATAAATAGAAAACAATTTTAGACCTACAAATCATTCACGCTACAAAAGATATTAGGGTTCTTTTATGTGCTCCGTAAACCAAAAAACAGGACTTTTATAGCTGTTACTTGAACGTCCATGTTGTGGTATTGATCAGCCCTTGTGAGTCACCCTCGCGAGTGTGGATAACGTATTCGAATATTGTGCGGCCGTTTAATCAACTCTTGCTAATATTCAGGTAACATTGATTTTCTATAATTGTTGTCAATTTGATCGTTAATTGTACATTGATGTAAAGTCGGAAAAACTAAAATGGGGATAGAGAATGGGAAGGCTCTTTCGAGAGATATAGCAGTACTCAATGAAGAATTATGTTTTGTGAATGGCTAATGAAGTGTCAGTTATCCTAACAGCCAATGAACAGAAAAAATAGTTGTTTAAGTCATGAGTCAATTTTAATGCAGAATTAATACTCCAATATTATATATGATATAATATGTGTGTTATATAATAGATGGATTTTAACTGTGTCATTTATGGATATAGCAACATTAATAAGAGTGTCAAATTTTAGTTCTACGTGAATGCACACGAGCTTCCATGAAATTGGATTTAATTGAAAAATCATGTAGGCATTTGTTATTACTAGTGAATTACTTAATAAAGAATCGTCATGATTTAAGTAAATAACTATCTGTACATGTATACACATGAGCTACTGCAAATGAGTATATCACATTTTAAATATCCTTACGTGATTGAAAACGGACTAGCATAAGATGCAGAAGGTTTATATTTAGAATTCATGAAGGCATATATATAGCATAAGTATATAATGAGTCCATTTAATTTATGGGTTATGACCATAATATCATTATGTTAGACGTGTTCGATTTATTTAGCATATGAATTTAGCGTCTTTGTGTATAAAATTGTTCAAGTGTTTGGGCATTCGAGAAGGAAAGAGTTAAGATAGTTTACCAAACTATCTAAGGTAAGATAACATCTTTTATCACATGAGGGACAACAAAACATAGTTTTCATAAGTTAACTTCCTCAAATAAATGTTTGTATGCTTGTATGTACTCGGGAATGTATGGGAGGTTTATATGGGAATGATTATGTTATCATTGATGATGAATGGTAAGCTTACACATGCTATGATGATATGTTGTTATTATGTTATAACGATATGAGGATATGATGTTAATATGTGATGATGATATGTTGATGCATATATGTCATATGATTGATTGCATGGCTTGAACACCTAGTCACTAGACTTCTATAGGTTTTCCATGGCACGTGCACGATTAAGGGCCCTAAAGTAAAGAAAAATGTATGTGATTAGTTTAGATGAAAGTGTAGCCTAAGCTAATATAATAAAAAAGTCTCGAGCATATGTAAAGTCTTGTGTTAAGCTTAACCCATGCTAGTTCTTCGGAGCTAGTGTGTACGTGGTCACGTGGTATGAGAATCTAGATACCTCCCCGTGGCATAGTTATGTTTCCTTAACGACAACGATGGACCACCGTAAGGTCTACCCATCAAGTCGGGTGTGAGGATCCCATGTAAGGTCTTATGGTCGCCTACTCACAACCCCACATTCCTACGTATGTGTGACTTATGTCACATAGCCTCTGTCTAGGCAAAAGATAAGAAATAAAGTAAGTAAGGAAAGATGAAAAGTAAAGCTTTATGATATTAGGCACATTTAGGTCTACGGTGAATTCCTAATGTGTTAACTTACGTATGTTGCTTAAATGTTGTTGATATGATTTGCTAATGTATGATATGATAGACACCATACTAATGTGGTGATCTTAACATGCCATGACGAATATGTGATATTAACAATTATAAAATGTTTTTGTTAATATGTAATGAATTGGCAATGTTTTCATAAATTCATGTTATCTTACTTAGCTTTTAAAGCTAACACTTGCTCTTTTGAAAAACGTTGTTCCCTCAGGTTAAGCAGCTTGAGCTAGTGAATCACTTAGCTTGGTGAGGCGGGTAGTTGCTATGAAGTAGATATTTAGTTTTCCCGCTTAGTCATTTATGTTAGCCTTATGATGATTGCCTACTTTTAATATGACTTATGTATTGTTTACGTTGGCATTTATCTTGGTGCCAAATCTGGATTATCTTATACTATTTTAATGATATGAATGATGTAACACCACTTTTATAAATGAACTATCCATTAAGGGTTAGTTATGTTTTAAGGATTCTGTTTTCCGCATTTTTAAATGCCATCAGGCAAAAGTCATTTGAAAATCCAGATTTTAAAATGACGGGTGTTACAGTTAGTGTGTCCAAGATTAGGAGTGTGAAACTGAGAATGCTCCACCGAATGATTGTTACTTTCTTGGTACAGCGGTCCACTCACTGGGACAAGGCATACCAAACTGATTTATGGTTGATTAAGCTGTTTTCGGAGGGGGCACCCAGGAGGTTTACTTTGGCCCCCATAGTTGTGCTTGATAGGATGTGTAATCACTCCGACTCGGAGTTGGTTTTGGGGCACTTCATCACCCAGATCTACAGGAGGATGGGTATTTTTGACACGGATGAGTGCCAAACAGATCTATCTCCTCAGGTTTTTCAGGAGACTTATACTGAGGGCGAGTTGGTGAGGGGAAAATAGTGAAGAAGATGACGAAGAATGAGAGTTCGAGGTTGCTGGATAATACTGGGGTTATTGTTGCGCCACCTCCAGTTGTGGAGGCGCTCGAGGATGTGGAGATGGCGGATGCTCCGCAGGAGCCACCGAGGAGGCGGGGTCCGGTAGGTATTGATTTGACCTCATTGAGCACCCAGCTCCAACAGATATATGAGGGGCAGCAGGCCAGCCGCCAGGCATTTGATGACTATCAGGGGCGTATGGATCAGGAGGTGACATGGTTAGGGTTGCAGCAGGCCCATACAAACTACACTCTTGACTATTACCAGCCGATGTGGCAAGCCTAGTATACAGGGATGGAGTTTGTGGGGCCTGACCCGATTCCACCTTTCAGCTCACCACCTATCCGTGTTCCACCTTATCGACAGGATGGCGGTTCTTTCTTCTTCACGCCATCCCAGATGTCCCCACGGCCCCATGACTTGGGAGGATCTCCCCGAGGGCCGGTTCAGTTTGTTCGATATACGGGTGGTGATGCTGGGATTTCCTCGTCTATGCCTAGTTTCTTTGCAGGTACCAGCTCTGGGTTCGCTGATTTTGCTGGAGGCTCGGGAGGATTTGCTGGTGGTGGTTCTGAAACAGGCAGATGATCAGCCAGGAGGCGGTATGGCGGTTCAGGTTCAGGACGCACGCCAGAGCAGGCCACTAACTGGGTGGATGATCTCTTTGGCCCGCCTGGTACTCCTTATGGCTATCACGGGCAGCAGCACTGATGACAGTGATGATGATGACCTCCATCCGGTACCGTGGGATGGGGTCATTTGTTGATTGATATTCACTCATTTTAGCAGATGGATGACTGTACTTGATACATTATTTTCTATTTTTTCTCTTTATTTCTATTGGTATCCACCCTACGAGGTGATGAAACATTGTATTTGGTTTTTTTTCTTTTTTCTTTTGGTTTGTTGCATGAACAGTAGAATAAGGTTATGCTTTGAACTATTATGGTTTGCTTTGATGCAATATGAGCAGGTTGTTATAGTTGATGGCTAAAGCGCAACTCAAGTACGGGGGGAACCCCTTGGATTCTCTTCTCATCTATTCTATGGCATCAATGTGTTGATTGTGTGATGGTATGCGTATGCTGGCAGTAAGTTCAGCGCCATATTTGTTATTGCTATGTTTGATGCACACACAACTCTCGCACCTTCCGTTTTGGTACAAGTTGTTTATCCCGCCAACCAAAGTGTCCTTCCTACTTCGGAAGTGCCATTTGTGACACAGGGTCGATAACTTGTTTCAAAACAGAATGTGTCCTTATTCCGGTATGTGCTCTTATTTTTCTATGTTGCTTACACCTATTTACTTTTGGTTGACCGAATATGGATATTGAGGGCATTGTCCATCTTAAGTGTGGGGGGTGGCAAATAGGCTTAAGCCACCGGGTTTATCACTTTTGTTGTTTTCCCATTGAGATTTCTATCTGTTTTGTTGATGTGTCCCTCTGGTAGGCCTTTAGATTCTATCTAGGGGTATGAGTTTCTATTTTTGATCTCTTAACTGTGATGTGCATGTTTAAAACTGGTGATATCAATTTGGCGAAACAATAGAAGTTGATATGATTTTTAAAACTTGAGTTGAACTTGTCCTTGTGGTAAACTGCTTTTGACACTTAATTGATTACTTATTAAGAAATTTTACTACAAAATGTTTAGTGTGTTCTGAACGGTTGTTTGGCTAGTCCTTTGGGATTGATAACATTACTTGCATACTCATATATATCCAAAAACACCCAATTGTGAGATTTCATCATTTCATATATAGTATGTCAAGTGACGGTTTTGGTTTGTTTGCTTCATAAATACGTCCCTCTCTTAGGCTCTTGGATTTATTCGGGAGTAAGGGTTTTCATTTTGATGCCCTGCACTAGGATGTGCGTGTTTGAGGTATTTCTAAGCCATTTCCGAGTTCTTTTCTTGATAAGAGTATACCGGTGATGTGTTGACTCTAGAACTTGGCCTGGTGATCGTGACGAGTACATTGGATGACGAATTGACATTTAGGTTTGACCATACTTTTTATTTCTTTCTTTTCACTTTTCTTTTGTATATCCATATCCCTTATACATATACTTGTCTATATTCACACAATTTTCTTTTCTTGTATAACTTAGCAATATATACACATATACATCACTTTAACTTACCTTTCCATTGTATAAATCCACCTATTCATGTAAACTTCACCTAATTATATCGATAGTCTAATCTGGGGGTCCATTGATTGTCATTGGTTTGTTTGGATAGTTTGGGAGAGCTTCAGTGAGTTGATTTGTGGAATATTCTTGTCTATGAGAATATGTAAATGGGTTAAGTTATTGAAGATTGTCTTGGATTGTTCAAACAAGGAAAGTGAAGTATTATAGGCATGTTTATAGTTGTAAGAGGGTATCTACTAGTAGAGTAAAAATGGTTCAAAAAGAATAAAAAGAATTGAAAAACAGAAAAATTAAAAAAAAAAGAAAAAAAGAAAAGAAAGAACTTGGGCTACTAGTAGGTATTTCTCATTTTTAAATGTCTTGAAAGTTGTTGTATCACTATTATGGAAGATTTGGTTGATAGTAAGTTGTTTGAAGTTGATACACCAAAATGGTGTTGGGCTTGCTTGGTACTTTGGAGGTGTTCGCGGGATAGCATCTTATGAACCAGTGGTTTGTTGGCAATCAATTGTATGGGTTGATTAGACTATTTTGTTCATATTTAATATAACTTATACTATAAATTCTTACCTTTCACTTTCAACCAATAAATTTCCCATATTCTATTTTACATATCCCTTATACATAACCTTAGTTTAACTAAATAACCACCCTTAATGCCTATTTTGACGATGTACTTGATCCTTGTGCCTTAATGGTGGAGTGACGATCCTAGTTCAAGCCTATGGTAAAAGAGTATACATCACGACTGAGCTATGAGTGATTCTTCATATATTCAACCCCGAAAGTAAGTTTGTTGGAGTAGAATGATATTGATAGGATTGTTTGTTTTCATTTATGATTAGTTGATTATCGTGGCTTGCGGATTGTTCAGGTATTGTCAAACATTTCGAGTTTTCATTTAAGATTAAAACTGCTTCACCCACTTTTTGTCATTTGACATGCTTGGTGTTGCTTCTTTTTGATACTGGTCACTTGTTTGATTGTCAAGGAATGCTTTACTTAAAGTTCGGATTTGCTTGAGGACAAGCAATGCTCAAGTGTGGGGGGATTTGATGTGACTAACTTATACCCATTACCCACAACATTATTGGCCATTTTATTATGTGTTTTAAGTCGTTTTCGTATGCTTTTGGCGCATTTATGGGGTTTGTTAGTGTTTTTAGGCTCTAAACAGGTTACGCGTTTGATTGGTGCATTCTTGGAAGACTTATTGGCCCAGAAGTGATTTATAATATTGAGAGTTGATTCGAGTTGAAGAAACGACGAGTTAACCAAGTTCAAGATCAAAAGGAAGAATTTTTACACAAGCGATGACTGCGCCGCAATGGAGGGAGGCTATGCCCACTGCGCCGCAGCCAAATCCCACGACATATTATTGAACTAACCCCACTGTGGCGTAGTGGGGATGGCGATGAAGAGACTTCGCCGCAGTCTAGGAGGCAAGAAACCAAGACGTGGAATCAGACTGCGCCGCAGTGGAGGGTTCGTAAGCCCACTGCGCCGCAGTCACCTTGAAGTCAAAGTCAAACAAGACTCACTGCGCCGCAGTGAGGGAAGACAAAGCCCACTGCGCCGCAGTGGGAACACGGGGTCTGAAAGAATGGATCGGTTTTGCATTAGATTTTCAGAGAGTATATAAGCAAAAACCCTAGTTCAAAAATAGGGGATCAAAAATCTTTCTAGGAGCTGTTCTACAAGGGTTTTTCAATCTCCAATCAAGATAATTTCTTAGGAGGATTCGTTGAAGATTCACGGGCACCCATCTAGATCGTATCTACTTACTTTCTTGCAATTTATTTTTTATCAAACGATTGATACATCATGTTTCTCTTCTATTTTAATTATTATTGTGGATTGATCATGAGTGGCTAAACGTTTAATCATCCACCTTGATGAAACAAGACGGATAATGTGATTGCAATATATTTAATTCAAAAGAGTTTATTTAATTATCTTTGTTTTGTGATCTTGATGAGTTTAATTCTTTTTATTAATTAATTTTGATATTGGTTGCATATAATTCTTCGTTGGTGGTACTAGTTGAATGTGTATGTGATTTTAAAACGGTTACTTGTCTATGAGTAATTATCACTAGTTCATGGTATGATAGTGAATATCATTTTAAGAAAAGATTAATTTTGTCAACGTTATTGTCACATAGGTTCAATTGATAATTTGATAGTCAATAAAACTGATTGTTGGAAGAATTGTCTTTGTTTTGGTGGTACCGGCTTGGGTAATTTAACTAACAGTTAGGTGATTCGGTATTTTGTACACGGTTCGTGGTACCACGTGAGCACCTTAATCTTGTCACGATTATCTTTAAACTCTAGAGAATTTGTTCTTAATTAAATGCAATCACATTTGAAGTCGAGGGAAGTCATGGTGGATGACTTTTATTATATTGTCTGAAGTTCTTTACAAATTTATGCAATTATTTTGCAAACCAATTTTACTTTAATTGTCAAGAGGATTTTTAAAGCAACACCCGTTTTCCAAACCATTTCATAAGCAACTAGTCATTTCCAATCCCTGAGAATGAACTCAGACTTATCTCTTAACTATATTGCAAACGATCGGGTCCACTGCCCGTGAGTGCGTAGTAGTGAGTTTTTAGGTAGTTTAAGCATTATAAATTTAAAGCTCGATTTTGCACATCAGTAGTCTTTAGGAGTAAAGGTACTCTAATCAACCTTAGAATAAACATGCTTAGTCAGATACATGCAATAGGTTCTAGAAGAAGCAATTACTACTGAAGAGATCAAATATAGCAAATGAGTAAACTTAAATGTCCTATTAAACAGTCATTTCTCTTGTAGTAACGACTTCCCCATTAAAACATTATTATATTTTTGTGTTGCATTTTCTGACTTTCCATGTTGAGAAGGTCCTAGAAGGAACAGTTACTACAGAAGAGATCGGATATAGCAAATGAGTAAACTTAAATGCCATATTGAATAATCATTTTTCTTGTAGTAACAACTCCCCCTTATACCATTATTCTATTTTTGTGTTGCATTTTCTGAATAAGTTGGTTCTTGAGAGATAAAAACTAAGGGTTTCTCATTTCAGTTAACTGGACTAGAAATTCAAAACGTAATCGATCAAAGGCCTTATTGTAAACATCATATGTAACTCATCATTGCATATTCATCATTGGATAACATTAATAATTAGCTTAATAATCATGTCATCACAATTGATTTATTAACAAGCATAAAATAAAGTAACACTTTATATACACTCATTTTTCTCAAAGTTGTTCCTTTATAAATAAATTATAAATCAACATTCATGAGACTTGCACTATGATTTACAAAGATGAAAACTGATAAAGAAGTACGATAACCCACTATGTTATCTAATGAAAATGTGCCCAGAACTCAGTCACCAATAACCAATGTAACATGATCTTCCTTGACTGTGTTCTCTGCACAAAAGATATGCACCTAGTTGCTGAACGGTACCCAAGCCTCAGTAGACTTGAATTTACTGTCCTTATCTTTCACTGAGACATTTGTCCAATATCCATCACTATTTATTGGAGTCTTGGATTTTGAAGTCTGTCTCTTGTTTTTCATTCAAGTTGAGTACAGAACAGTCTCATACTCACTTTTCTTTAATAATAATAATAATAATAATAATAATAATAATAATAATAATAATAATATTAATAATAATATATTTATTGGGATTAATTTTGCTATTTCCAGAGAAATGTGGCCAGATAATATCTCGACTTCTCACTAACTTCTTGTAAATCCTACGAATTTTTAATGATAATAATAATAATAATAATAATCCTTTATAAAACCTCTTCAAAAGCCTAATATATATATATATATATATATAGGGAAAATGATCCGTACTACAGACTTTATCTAAGCTTAGGTACTGCCACTTTTATATAAAGTTACAAATTAAACATTTGAATTTTATAAACATACATAGCCCCCCCCCCTCCCTGATTTTTACATAACCTCCCCTGATCTTTACATAATCTCCTCCTGCTTTACCTATGATAGGAACTGCATGTTTTACCTAACATTTTCCCATATATATATATATATATATATAGGGGTTATGTATTGTAAAACAAGTATTAAAGTAAAACAAATAAGACAAGATCTTGACATTTAGATCATGGTTAGATTGATGCACAAAGATTTACGAAACAATTGATACGCGATGATTTTCATGATGCAAGGTGATTTTCAGTAAAGAGAAACCTATTATTTTATTTGTTTTCCTTTAATACTTGTTTTATTTTACGTAAAATTTATATATATAATAATTAAAGAAACATAGTGATAAAATAAAATAGAGCTTTCAAAAAGTTAAAATAATAAATATTTTTTTTTGACGCGTACGGGTATACAATTGCAAGTCATCAAATTTCATTTAACTTTGGTTTATGTTTATCTTAGCAATATATGTTACCAAGTATGGGGTTACACGATTTACAATACATGATTAATAAGGGTGTATTTTGACAAATTATATAAAATATAAGTATTAATATTGTCATTTAGTTAAGATTTTTTTCCTTATTTGTAAAGGGTGCTAGGGACATTCGCGGAGTCCATGCCTTCCGTACCACCGAAAGGTCGTTCTTCGGCGGATCCTGCTTCTAAACATAAGAGATAGGGAAATAATTAAATTTGATCTAATGGTCATAAATCAATGATAAAATTCATTTAATAGTTCTTATTTATTTAGGAATGAATTTAGCATCTGAACTTGTAGATGTATCAAAAGAGCCATAAATTGTTATTGTACTCGTATCAGACTACGTACGCTACTTTTTTCAAACTCCCATTTACATATGGGAAGTGATATCCGTACCATCTCTTTTGATTAACTTACCTTATTGTACAGTTTTTAAAGCATACTGTACAAGCTTTTAATACATGATATTGAAAGAAATGGTACCATTATCATTTCCCTTTACATATTACAACCTATTTAATTTTTTTTTTCGTATGAACAGTAGCTATTTGGCATTATCTGCTGTTTTAATTTAAATATCTATTCTGTCAAATAAAAAACAAACGTGATACTTGTCAAGTGGTGGAAGGTCCCCGGTTCCCGGTTCGAAACCCCTCGCTGCCCAATTTTTTTTTTTTTTTTTGGTTTTTTCACTTTGCCCCCTTCTTTTTCCTTTTTTCTTTTCTGTCCCCTCCTTTTTTTTCTTTTCCTTTTATGCCCTTTTGTTTTTTTTTTTTTAATTTATTTTACCCCCTAACCTTATATAATTTGTGTTTTTTATAACATTTTTTTATACATTTTCCTACACTTTACATTTTGTTCTTTTATAACCTTTTAAAATGCTATATCTTATTCAAATGTTCTACAAGTATAATTTGTTTTTTTTTTTATCTTATTCCTTTTCATCTTTTTTCTTTTTGTTGCATTATATATTTGTTTTTATTTTTAAACATTTGGTTTTATACCTTTTTTACATGTAATATTTGGTTTTCAATAACTTTTTCATTTAGTTTTCGTATTGTCTTTTGTTTTTTTGTTCTATTTTTTATTTTTTTGTTTTTAGTATATTCCTTTTGGGTTTTCTTTTCCAAACACTTGGTTATCCCCGGCCAGCGGCCGGGTATAACACTAGGTCTATGTATAAAGTATTTCCAAATTTATATGTATATGTATCTAATATAATATATTTCGAATTTATTAATTACATATTTATAGCTAACTATATTTCAAAATAGAAGGACTAATGTTCTGCAAACTAAATAATAAATTTGGTAACAATATAATTATTTTGATCTAAGGGGTTGTAACTAAAAGTTAAAATTCATCCAATGTTTCTTATTTGTTTAGGAATGAATTTAGGACCTTGTTATATATATATATATTGGTGAACGAATTGCATTTTTGGTCCCTGTGTTATCACACCATTTGCAATATTGGTCCAAACATTTGCAAAGTGGCGATTCGGGTGCCACAAATGGAAAAGTTTTGCAATTCTGGCCCATTTTTAACTTTCCGTCCATATGTCTCCGTTATTCGACTCACGTGCGTGTCACGTTAGGGGTAGATTTGTCCATTTAATGCGTTTGGACCAGAATTGCAACAACAAACAGAAAATCCACCCTCTCACGTGAGGGGCAGGTCCTCAATTTCTTTAATCACAACATTCTCTGGACTTTGCAAATAAGTATTTAAAATTGTTTTCCCCTTTTCTATATAAATTTCTAACAAATTAGGCTTGCCAACATACTTCAATAAATACCTAACTTCATCATCATTACCTAAAGCATGAAGACCATAATCCAAGTCACTATCTAGAGCTTTAAAGTGATACCACAGTGGAACCTTCTCAGTATACCCTAGCTTTTTAAGCATGACATTCACTTCAAGTACGGAAAACTGGTCACCATCTACATAATCGACATAACTTACATTTCCACCAACAAATCTTCTGCCTGGATGCTTCTTAGTAAATGCCCCCCGTGATGGATTTCCAAAGTAAAATAATTAGGGTTTTTTCCTGTCAAAATAAAATTAGGGTTTTTTAAGATAACAAAACATAAACACTTATATATACAAATTATCTTGATCACTGATGAGCAGGAAGTTTAACTTAATTTTCGTAACAAGTTTTAAGTTTATATTTTACAAGGTTAACTTCTCTACTACACTCACTCTCAGGCAGTGGACCCGATCGTTTATAGTATAGTAAGTCGGTAAGACCAGGATCGTTCTCAGGGACTATGTCTAAGAATGTAGCTAGGTGTAATTCTAAGATTGGTGGGGTATGTCACTACTTAACTAACTAAGACTAACAAAAGCTTCCAACCGCTTAGTCTAGCGAGGAAGCACGAAATGATTTGAAAATGAAAACCAAAACTATAATAATTAAAACGATACATCTACTTGGAACTAGTTCACATGCCACATAGATCATCTACCATATTACTTATAATTGTTGAACGACTAATCACGACTAAGCTACCTATCAAGTCCCCCGGTCTAAGTGGTCAAGATTCCTGTCAAGTCACCTAACCCTTTAATTAAGCTTCCTGTTAAGCCACCTAATTAAGATTATAAACTAAGCCTGTTTTTATTGCCTAACCTTTATAGTTTAACGGGATTCCTGTTAAGTCACCTAAATAGTTTGGTTTCCTGTCAAGTCCCCAACCTACTTTAACTAGGTCAAACATAAAAACGGTTCAACAATTACAAGCAAATAGTATCACTACATAGGCATGATCACATTATCCAAGCAGATGCATAACAATCTAGCTACTCATGGCAAAACACATAACACTAACAATCATTAATAGAAAAGAATCCATAGTAACAATTGCTAAATAAATAGTCTTGCAACAAAGTATGCTAGTAACAATAATAAAAGTACTTAAACAATAAAAAGAGAGAAATCAAACTAAAGAGGTGAATAATTGATGATGCCGGATTACTGTTGATCATGCCATGGTAACTTACGCATGCGCCACACCGAACACTCTCCTAGTTGTTGAAGAATCCTCTTAATTATTGAATGCGGCTACTAATAATTAAATTGAGATTGATAATTGATTGATTGTTGGTGCTTGATCTTCTAGATGATATGGTGGTGTTAAGAGGGTTTAGTTCTAATGGAAATACCCTAAAAATGGCCCCCAAGTTGCCTGGAGGAAACAAGCTACTGCCCTAGGGTTTTAGAGGGGTATTTATAGGTTTTTGGATAAAACCTAGCTGAACTGGGTTGACCAGCGGCGCTGGTGGCTGGGCCTGATGGGCCAGCGGCGCTGGTTTGCACTAGCGGCGCTGGGATGCTTAAGGGAGCGGCGCTGGATTTCTCCAGCGGCGCTAGTAGATGACTGACCAGCGGTGCTGGCTGTTGCCAGCGGCGCTGATGGCTCCTGCTGCACCTCCTGCGTCTTCGTTCAGCTCCGAATCGCTTCCTTGTGTCTTGTAATCATCATAGGCTTCCCTCCTGAGTTACTTGATGCCATTTACCCTGTCTCGCATCTTCCATGAATCTATATAAACATGCAATTCATTAAGTACCAAAAGTTCCAGAATATTAACTCATTTAGACATAGAAATGAAGCCTTTCAATAGGGGTTTTTATCACAATTTGGACGCTCATCATATACCCCCACACTTAAGTCTTTGCTTGTCCCCAAGCAAATAGTCCCATAAGATAAAACAATTGATGAGTGGAGAACAGTCATGCAAAGTAAAAAGTAATCTACTATATTGAATTCATTTGAAAGAACAGTCATGCAAAGTGTTTTGAGAAAGCTTTAGACAAAATCAGTAAGCTATAGCTAGAGGCGAGATAATTGGTCAATTAGAACTAAAAGCTAACTTTATACTTGTGTTAATACCTCTAAAACAGTTATACATCCATATGTCTTACAGCTTAATCTTACTACTTTCTGCTAACTAGTTAAGCACCTAATTAAGGTTTGTATAGCAATCGGAACTACTAGCTACTAGCAAGGCATTTCACATTTCAAGGTTTGTGTACTTGTGAGTCATTACTTAGACACACTCCTACACTACAGTCATGCTCACTAGCTAAATACAAAAGCAATTACATGATATTATCATCTTTAATAGTTGAGACAGCGGTGACAGGTCGGTGATTCCTCACTAGCATAGTGACATAACTTAACTAAAAGTTCACATCAAGACAGCGGTGACAGGTCGGTGGTTCCCCACGCGCAAAGCGACATAACTTGATGTATATTGATTTTACTCATTAATAGTTCTTTGAACTTTAATTAATCTACTGATTGCCTTTTCTTTAAGATACTACATTATTCATGCATAGACATTTATCAGAGATCCCAGATGACTCATACTCCTACTCCACAGGCAACTAGTTCACATTAAATAGTGTAAGAATTAAGGCGAACCATACATCTAAACTAGTTCCTACACAAGCACGTATAATTAAGTCCAATTAATATACCTATACTAATGACTAGATAGCTCTAATTGCTAGGCATATTAAAGTCCGGTTAAGTGTACTATGGCAAACATAATCGCATACAGTTTTAGTCTAAGCTCTAATTCAGTTGGAAGCATGAACAACCACAAATGTATAGTTAAACTAATAATCCTAACTAACCGTTCATTCTACCAAAGCTAATGTTGCTTAATTATCGTCATCTTTTGCCTTTAATTAAGCTTATTTCTCAAAAATGTTTTAAGACACAAGAAAAACTTTAAATTTGCATGAAATAGGTAGTAGAAAACTTTTGAATTATCACACATTTAGACCAAGGGTTTTTTCTATTCCATCCCCCCACACTTCAATTGTACAACGCCCTCATTGTACTAGACATAGAAAACAAAGGGAAATAGGAAAAACATGTGAAAAGTAAAAGTAAAAGGATTAACGAAACTTCCCGGGTCTAGAATTGCATGAATTGTTGTTGAAGATGGCATGTGTGGAGCGACTTGAATGATGAAGATCCTAAAATACTTGAGTCGGCTCCGTTTGATGGTGATCTATTGATGCTTCTCCATCTTCTTTTCTTTTTGGTATTTTATGATTTTTTTTGGTTTTTTCAGTGATCTCGATGTGCTAACAGAGGTTTGAGTAGCTCTTGATAAGTGTTAGGTGATTGGGAGGAGTTAGGAATGTGATAACAAGGTTTAAAATGAAGTTTGAACTGCTGCTGGAGCTTCCAACGGCGCTGGCAAGGTGCCAGCGGCACTGGTGAAAAGCCTGTACATCCAGCGGCGCTTAAGAGGGTCCAGCGGCGCTGGTCATCCAGAATGAAGAAATATGCTCAAAACCAAAGTTGTAGGTCTCTCTCCCGGTTCCGTGGCCTGGTCACTCGTCGAAAACGGACATCGGATGAAGAAGTTATGGCTGAGTCTACCATGGCGGGGTCTTAAATGCCCCTACACTTAAAGTGTCGGGCGGTTTACGCGAATAAGGTGAATAGAATGTGAACCTAATCTTGACCATTACCCAAACCGATTCAATCACCTTCTCAAAATTCCATTTCATTTTTAAGATGTCAAAATCCTTAGTTTTCTTTTCAATACTCATATCAAAAATCCAAACTTTCATCCTAACATATACCATTTCAAGAATACACTTATGACACGTGACCTTAAAGTATTGCATGTTAAGGCTTATGTCCATCCATTTTAAAGGGCCGGGAGCTAAGAGGTCGGGGGCTAGTTTCAAGAATAAACAATAATGCATGTAATTACTACTAGCCCTAAGATTAACCAATTTAATGCATTCAAAACTAGTAAAAGCATAAAAGGTTAGAAAGCTCCCTGGATAACCCGACTTAATGCTGGTGAACTCCCCAGCGGCGCTGGTTATTATCTGGAGGCCATGAGCGGCGCTGGAGGTCTTCCCAGCGGCGCTGGTTGCTGTCTGGGCCAGATTCCGGTTCTTCGATCTTCTTCTTGACTTTTAAGCTTTCAATCTCCGGGACCTGCCAATTATCATTAGGTATAAAAGTAAAATCAAGGGAGGGATTAAAAGACTTACCTGAATAAGTGAACATATGATTCACTTTGTCTCGAGTCGGTGGTATTATAGACTCCCCCACACTTAAAGTGTTGGGTGGTCTACGTTTGAAAGATGAGAAGTCCTTGCATTCGACATGACATATGACCCGATCTGCAACTTGTATATCTACTACGGGTGGTTGTCGTCCCATGATGAGGTAAAGGAATGGAATCCGCGTCAACAAGAGTGATCTTTTTTTGTTCCGGACGCGGGTGAGAAGGTTTCGATTCTGATTGTGATGCTATAATCCTTTCCCATTGATTCTTCAACCTCGAAACGGTTCCCATCTTGACTTCATGAACATTCGTCTTCACCTTTTCTTCAAGTTCCTCGTTTCTTGTTGGAGTTTCTTCACCCATTAAGTTGTTTCTGGCATCTTCTTTGCTCGATTCAGCCTCAAATAGATCATTTTCACATTTGTAAGAGTGTCGGGCATCCTCGGCATTCTATGATTGAGCAAATAATGAGATTTCGTGCGAATCGGAGCTGCCAACGGAACTGCCAGAGGCGCTTGAAGTTTCCCAGCGGCGCTGGCCCTTCCGTATCAGCGTTTGATTTGTCTATTTCTTCAGTTCCTTCTTCGTTTGGCTCCCGTATGACCTGCACTTCTCCATCTGTAGACGAAACGATTTCCACATCAACAAGCTTCCTCTTGTTTGGTTCCGGATTTGGTGCTTGATTTGCTTCCATCTGTAGAACTTCTCCATAGTTATTTCACCAACGTCTAGTCGGGGATAAGAATCATCTATGTCTAGGAACTCCCTTAAAAACTCTCCGTCGATCATGATGTTGAGGTCTTGATCAACACGCCACCTCTTGCTCGAATCATCATGCTCTTGCTCCGTCTCGACTACTCAAATGATCGTCCCCTCTTCGGTGCTTGAAATTGCCTCATCTTGATTGGTTTTGCATTCCCTAGCGATTTGGGCTTCATCCGCACCTTCCAAATGAGCTAAAATTGAAGTTTCACGAAAATCTGAGCTGCTACCGGGGCTACCAGCGGCTCTGGAAGTTTCCCAGCGGCGCTGGCCTGGGGGACCAGCGACGCTGGTTGCTCCAGGACAGTTTCAGAATCTTCGATTTGACTTGTTTCGCCTTGCTCTTGCTCCTTTTTGACCGGGACTGCATTAGTAGTTGAGGAATGGTTTTCCACATCAGCAAGATGAATCTTGCTTGTTTCCGGATGTGGTATTCCATCTCCATCTTCGGGGGGTGACTGACAAACCTCATCAGGATGTCGATCATCATCATATATGACCGTGCAGCCGAGAAAATCCTTGATTGTTGGGCAACGCTCCTGTGATTGTTCCTTCCCCGCTTGCATATACTCCTCCAAGAAAGTATAGGCCTCTATTAATGAATAAAGGGGAAAGTGACGACCACAAGCAATGTCCACCGCCTTCACACTTGGAACCTCTAGTCCTAGATAAAACCACATTGCAGAATTATATTCAATTATCTCTTTGTCTTCCAAATAATCATCCGGCGGTCCAAGCTCCCAAAATGCGTTAAGCATCTCCTTTATTCTCTTCCAAGCATCTAACCATGTTTCATCTTCTTGTTGCCTGAAATCCCTAATCTCCTCCAAATAAGCCACAAACTCATCATCGGATTCACAGTCTTCAAATTCCATGAGTAATGTTAATCCTGCAATACAGACACTAACTAAGAATAAATTAAACTAATCCTAACCTAACTAAATCTGGCCTAATAGTCCCCGGCAGCGGCGCCAAAAACTTGATGAGCGGGAAGTTTAACTTAACTTTCCTAACAAGTTTTAAATTTATATTTTACAAGGTTAACTTCTCTACTACACTCACTCTCAGGCAGTGGACCCGATCGTTTATAGTATAGCAAATCGGTAAGACCAGGATCGTTCTCAGGGACTATGTCTAAGAATGTAGCTAGGTGTAATTCTAAGATTGGCGGGGTTTGTCACTACTTAACTAACTAAGACTAACAAAAGCTTTCAACCACCTGGTCTAGCGAGGAAGCACGAAATGAGTTGAAAATGAAAAGCAAAACTATAATAATTAAAGCGATACATCTACTTGGAACTAGTTCACATGCCACATAGATCATCTACCATATTAATTATAATTGTTGAACGACTAATCACGACCAAGCTTTCTATCAAGTCCCCCGGTCTAAGTGGTCAAGATTCCAGTCAAGTCACCTAACCCTTTAATTAAGCTTCCTGTTAAGTCACCTAATTAAGATTATAAACTAAGCCTGTTTTTATTGCCTAACCTTTATAGTTTAACGGCATTCCTGTTAAGTCACCCAAGTAGTTTGGTTTCCTGTCAAGTCCCCAACCTACTTTAACCATGTCAAACATAAAAACGGTTCAACAATTACAAGCAAATAGTATCACTACATAGGCATGATCACATTATCCAAGCAGATGCATAATAATCTAGCTACTCATGGCAAAACACATAACACTAACAACCATTAATAGAAAAGAATCCATAGTAACAATTGCTAAATAAGTAGTCTTGCACCAAAGTATGCTAGTAACAATAATAAAAGTACTTAAACAATAAAAAGAGAGAAATCAAACTAAAGAGGTGAATAATTGATGATGTCGGATTACTGCTGATCACGCCGCGGTGACTTACGCATGCGCCACACCAAACACTCTCCTAGTTGTTGAAGAATCCTCTTAATTATTGAATGCGGCTGCTAATAATTAAATTGAGATTGATAATTGATTGATTGTTGGTGCTTGATCTTCTTGATGATATGGAGGTGTTAAGAGGGTTTAGTTCTGATGGAAATACCATAAAAACGGCCCCCAAGTCGCCTGGAGGAAGCAAGCTACGGCCCTAGGGTTTTAGAGGGGTATTTATAGGTTTCCGGATAAAACCTAGCTAAACTGGGCTGACCAGCGGTGCTGGTGGGCTCTCAAGCGGCGCTGGTGGCTGGTTTAGTTCGGCCAGCGGCGCTGGGATGCTTGAGGGAGCTGTGACAATCCTCAATTTCCAATTAGGACTACTTACTTATATTTATCTAGGTATCGATCCCTAGAGGTTGTTAAGAGAATTTACCTTCTAGATATTCAAAGCATAGTGATAATTGTCCTTTAGTACAGTGAAATGCCTTAGAAATAACATAGATGACTAGCTATATTAGAAATGGCATAACCAATAACTATAATCATTCAAGCCAATCTCAAGCTACAAATATTAGTTCTAATTGAACTTGACAAAATGCCAATGAACCAAAAATTTTATCTCGAGAAGTTAAGTTATATAATTAATAAGGTAAGACTCACAAGTTGTGATAACAATCATAAATCTTCACAAAGGACCAACAATTCAAACACCAAACTAATTGATGTGCATTTGAACATAAAAAATATAATGACCATCTAAATATATTTTTGTAAAATTATGGTGTCCATAAAAGTGCTTGAATAATAATAAATATCTCTATGTAGCTAAAATGAATACAAGTGGTGAATAATACGTAAATAACCAATTTGAAAGATAAAATGTACATGCATACATACATATACATACGGTTTTATGTATATATAAAAATGGGAATACATCTTGTACCATAAGGTCCTAATAACTAGTACTTAAATAGTACATGCACCTGACATTCAACATATACATTGAAGTACTTAAAGCAACTAACAAAACTAAAATCCACTTTCAAAATTTGAATGAAAATTCTGCACATGTACATATATATTTACAAAACATACAACTACACATTCTTAGTGTACAAGAGTAGGAGTATAATTTAAGGGCCACACACCCTCCACCCTTACCTCACACTCTCTTTGTCCCATTCTCACACAAAAATTCTGCACATTTCTTTTCTCTCTCTCACACGTGAATATACCCCAGCCCACTCCACTCTTTCACTTCATTTCCCAAAACACAAACACACCCACATGCAACACTTTCTCTCTTGTTTCTCTCTCACTCTCATTCTCCAAGAAAAGCTTCATTGTGTTCCTTTCTTCTTCAAAATTTCGAGACATGCATCACAAATTGGAGTTCAAATCTTAACTAATCAACTAAATAATAAGTGGGTTAGCTAGTAATCATCAAGGTTCAAGCAACAATGGAGGTTTAATCTTTAAGTAAACAACTAAAATAATAAAGGGTTTCAATCTTGGATCATCAAGGATCATTGAAGCAAGCTTGGGGTTCATCTTGGTGTCACTTTTGGTCACGAAAATTCTGCTCAGAACAGCCCCTCTTCACAGCCCCAAACCTCGAATCAAAAGGTTGACAACACACTCTCTTTGACTAACAAATCTCATCTTTAATCTTGTTTTTCCAAGAACCGATTTCTATTAAACTTTTCTCCATGTTTTCTTTCAATTTCTTCTTCATTTAAACTCAATGAGGGCGAGGTTGATAGATTCTTATCTCACATGTTCATGCATGTAAAGATCTAGAGAAAGGATTCAATGATTCAACAAGGACAAGACCCAAGAGTTAGTAGTTGAATGATTTGTTATAAAATGGTTAAATGGGTCTCTTTAAAATGATTTTGTACCAAAGAAAAGATGCTTATACTTCTGGGATTTTTCATAAAAATGATGTTTTGAAAAAGAAGGTTAAAGGTTATAGCTTGATTATGTTCAAAAAGGGTAGATCTTGACATGCATGTACATAAGTTGTGTTAAATTAGTTGTTAAGAGCTTGGATTGAGATAGATCTTTAAATGATGAGTGATGATCTTGAAATTGATAATAATCTATAAATCTGAAGTTAAGAGATACAAATTAAAGTGAAAATCTTGTTAGTGGTGATGAGCGATTTATTTGTGACTTTTTCATTACTAAATTGTTTTGATTTCAAGGCATAAATGAATCATTAATGTAAGCTTTAAGGTACTTAATGGATTTAGGTTTGTTGACAGGTTCGAATTGAGAGATGACTGATCGAGAGAGTAGGAATGAGTGTAGGAGAGTTAAGGACGAAGTTCAAGACTTGTGAGTACGAAGAATGAGAGTCGAACCATGGAAATGTAGGCGAAATGAAGTGTTTAGCGATGCTGGAAATTAAACCAGCGCCGCTGGAGTCCTTCAGGCACCGGACCAGCGCCACTGGCATGAAAACCAGCGCCGCTCATCCTTCAAGCATACACCAGCGTCGCTGGCACCAAAACCAGCGCCGCTCGTCCCCTCAGGAAGCAAACCAGCGCCGCCGGCATCAAAACCAGCGCCGCTGGAGATAGGTCGGCCAGAATAGGGTTTTTCGTATTTTGCCTATAAATACCCCGTTATAAACCCTAAAAACAAAAGCAGAGCACATAGGTCGAAAGTGACGGCTAGAAATCAAAGAATAGGGTTTCCCAAGGCATTCCATAATAGATTTAACATCATCAACACTTGGCAATCCATTCCAGTGATTCTTAATCACCCGGTTCTTCATTCTTTCTTTCTCTCCGTTGATTTCAGATTTCTATGTTATTTTATTTTATCAGATTGTTCATGGCTACTCAGTCTATGAGTAGCTAATTTACTAGACATTCGTTTGGACGTCATGTAAACATGACTTGATTGTTGATTATGGTTGATTGTTGAACAGTTTATATGCTAAATCGTCGATCCATATTTATTTGATCCTGCTTGTTATTAGTTTTCATATACAAACTGATTTTAATTGATTTGGTTGAGTCGACTTGGTACCGAGGCTCTAGGGTCATTTTAATTTGTTTGCGAAACATTGATCGGTCTTTAATCAGTGTAATCAATTGATCTATAACTGGACACTTGGTTGGGAATTAATAATTGGGTCAAACGGGTATGATTTTAATTAAGATTAACTAAACCAATTTGGCGAATGGAAACCGGAGCCAAGTGGTGTGGGTAATCAGCGTCTTTATACTTTAACAAGAATTTAGACTTACATTAATGATTTCAGTCATAGTAACAGGCTCAATGCTTAATGCTTAATGAATGACCTTAGCAGGAGTTCATTAAAGTGTTCAACCAGTCGAAAGGCAGTTGAACTAAATTATTCAAGTGAATCTAACGAGAATCTGAATTTGAAAAGAGTCGTTCAACAACTTCAATCATAATTGCTTTTAAGCGTGTCAATCAAAACCAAACGAATGTCAGTTCTTACATTTATTAATTCTTTCAAATTTATGTGCAATTAGTTAATTAGGAAAACCCCCAATCACAACTTGTAATTTCATTTCTAAATATTTTAGTTTTCTTAGAATTAAGTTCCCTGAGAACGAACCTGGACTTACCTAGGCTATATTACTACTACACAGAGTACACTGCTCTTAGTTGCGTTTTAAGATCGAATAGGTAATCCTTGAATTATAAATTTAAAACTTAGGTAGTTTAATAAAAACGCACATCAAGTGGTAATTTAGAGGCTAACACAAGCAATCAACATCATTGGTGGGATGTATTAACCAATAAACTTTTTGACATAATTAATCTTCTGTCTTGTAAGGAATAAACTGAATATGTGAGGGCATTTTCAAGCAAAACTATCAAAATAAAAGTTTTAGACAAATGAGTTAATATTAACCTCCAATTGGAATTACTCAAAAATACTGAACCAAACGAAAGAAATGATTTTTCTACTGAAACTGGTCAAAACTGTAATTTGGTATGAATATTTTATAAACTTTAACAATTTTTATCTCCTAATTCATAAAGTTTCAGGAGGTCATACTTGGTGGAAAGTAATTTCAATGTGTTGTGAACTTAAAATAAAATCATGGGATTTTTCTAACAATCAGAACATCAAAAACTTTTATTAAACTTCTGATGTCGCAAGCAGTGTCCATTCGGGACAGTTTGTGTTTGGATAATTTTTAAGGACACCAAACATTATCTAAAAATTCACCAAAAATTCACAAAAATACTAGATACATATAAATCTCTATATAAAAATCATGAAGATCCAAATAATTCGTCTTGACCCCAAAATAGCAGCCAACATTTCATAAAATGTGAAGTAAAAACAGAAAATTTTGAAAGAAGCTAATCATTAGTGTAATGGGCTAAAAGATGCACTAAGGAGTTAATGGGCTAGCCCGGCCCAACTAATGAACCGACAATGAATATAAATCAGTAGGCCTATTTGGCCCCATAACCACTATGATCCATTAATCACATAACCCAATTAAGTTCCCTGAGAACGAACCTGGACTTACCTAGGCTATATTACTACTAGATAGAGTATACTGCTCTTAGTTGCGTTTTAAGATCGAATAGGTAATCCTTGAATTATAAATTTAAAACTTAGGTAGTTTAATAAAAACGCACATCAAAGTTTTTGGCGCCGTTGCCGGGGAACTTTGAAGAAACTGGGAATATTAGAATAGAGAATTATATGTTAGGTTTTAAGACTTTTCCACGAATTTAGAAACCTTAAGAGTAATTAGGATGAGTAACAGTGAAATGGAAGAATCATTGTTAGTAAAACATAGGAAAGTTCCCGAAACTCCCAATCCACCTATCAAGGTACCTGAAGCGAACATTCCGTTTTCTGCGAAATTGACTCACATCAGCATGGTGCAGAGCTTGGGGTTTGATGGTGAGGTTAATCAAGATCCGTATCATCATCTTTCGTGATTTATTGAAGAAATGCAGCTGTTTAACTACGGAACAGGTACTGAAGAAACGGTCAGATTAGGGATGTTTAGGTATTCGTTGCAAGGAATGGCGTTAGCATAGTTAGAGGAGCTCGACCCGGACTCGATCAAGGCTTGGGAAGAATTGAAGGAGGCTTTTTGAAATAGGTTTTACCTACGAGAGTTGCGAAGAGTGAGAGAGTTGGCAGTGGAAAACTACTCTCAATTAAGTTCAGAATCGATGGGAGAAGCTTGGAAAAGACTTAAGAAAATGTCAAGGGCTTGCTACGGTCGAGAAAGGAGTAGGGAAGAGCTAGTGCAGTTGTTCTATGGAGGAGGAACGCGAGACACGAGAATGTATTTAGACATTATGAGCGGAGGATTGCTTGACTACAAAAACCGCAAACAGCAGCTATGCGGCCTTCGACGACATAGCCAAAAGGAATCTAGATAAAGATTGGTTAAAATCAGCCTTATTAGAAAGAAATGTGAAAAAATTGCAAAAGCAATTCGAAACCTTGAGTAGGGAAGTGAAGGAAACTAAAGAGGAAACACATAGGAAAATTGAGGAGGTCAAAGGCGAGCTTGGTAAGGTGACAAAAATGGTGGAACTGATTTATGAGAAGCTATCTCCAAAAGTAGAAACGGCAAAGGGAATTACTACTAGGTCAGGAAAAGCTACGAAATCGCCGAAGAATCCTCTGGAAGCTGAGGAAGAGGATAACGAGGAAGATATAGTAGAGGAGGAGCAACCTGAGACGGTGAAGCAAAGAGGTAGAGAGAAAAAAGTCGAGGAAGAAGAAGCAGTTACACGTAATTGTCCCAGCGCCGCTGGAAAAAGCCATAGCGCCGCTGGCAGCTCCAGAAAAGCAACCAGCGTCGCTGGTGAAACACCAAGCGCCGCTGTGTCTTCAGGAAACTCATCCAGCGCCGCTGGTTCGCTCAGGAATAGATCCAGCGTCGCTGGGATCCCACTAGCGTCGCTGGTCACGCCCAGATCAGAAACTAGAACAAAACCGAAGCCTTACAGTCGGACAATCCCGTTTCCATAGAAGCTAAGGAGAAATCGAGTGGAGCAGAAAGCCGAGATTTTCAAGGATGCATTAATCGGGACCAAGGTTACTATACCGTTTACGGAATTGGTAAGGTTGACTCCAGGGTATGCAAGGAACATTAAGGACATGTTGAAGGAAGATAGGGTGCCAAGAGATGTACATGGTATTGAAGAAGTGAAAGGAATTCTGGAAAAAGGAGACGAGTTCATCACTCCTAAGCTGGAGGATCCAGGAAGTTTCATCATACCATGTACATTGGGGAACCAAATCGCTTGCGATTGTCTAGCGGATTTAGGAGCAAGTATCAACTTGATGCCATGGTCTATTTATACCAAACGGTAAGCTACTGCACCAAACGGTAAGCTTCAAACGGTAAGCTACTGCACCAATGGTAAGCTACGATCCCAAACGGTCCAACTTATCTTGGAGCTAGTTTTCCCCTCTTAATGAATCTGACTAGGCCCTTCCAAGGCGAAACCTTAAGCATCACTCGATCACCAACCTGAAACTCTAAAGGTTTCCTTCGGTTGTCTGCATATTTCTTTTGTCTGTCTCTTGCTTTTAGAAGATTCTCCTTGATTTGAGCAACTCTTTCGGTAGTTTCGAGGATGATCTTTGGACCTATTGGTTGCATGTCTCCCACTTCGTGCCATGCAAGCGGGGATCGACATTTTCTTCCATACAAGACCTCATAAGGCGGACACCCAATACTTGCATGATAACTATTGTTATATGAAAATTATACTAGTGGGAGGTGAGTATCCCAACTTCCTCCAAAGTCTATGACACACGCTCTTAGCATGTCTTCTAGCGTCTAAATCGTTCGCTCACTCTGTCCGTCTGACTGCGGATGGTAGGCGGTGCTCATATCGATACGTGTTCCCAAGGCTCGTTGCAACGACTTCCAAAATCCTGAGGTAAATCGACTATCCCTACCACTAATGATTGGTACAGGGACGCCGTGTTTAGCTACAATCTCTTTAAGATACAGGCGTGCATACTGCTCCATTGAGTAATCTTCTCGTATGGGTATGAAATGCGCTGACTTAGTCAGTTGATCTACCACCACCCATATAGCGTCTTTACCACTACTTGTTCTTGGTAACTTCGTGACAAAATCCATAGTAATCCTTTCCCACTTCCAACTAGGAAGCTCTGGTTGTGTTAACAGTCCTCCTGGCTTCTTATGTTCTGCCTTAACCTTCAAGCACGTTAGACACTTGCTCACGTAGACCGCCACATCGTTCTTCATTCCTGGCCACCAAAATAAATCTCGCAAGTCTTGATACATCTTATCTATCCCCGGGTGTATAGAGTATCCTGCCTTGTGCGCTTTATCCATTGTCAGTTTCCTTAGTCCTCTAAACAGTAGTATCCACAACCGATCACAAAAGTACAGTCCTCCATCATCTCTTTGAGTAAACCATTCTATCATACCTCCCAATCCTTCCCTGTCAACATTCTCCTCCTTGTTTGCTTCTACTTGTGCCCCAATTACTCTATCCTTCAGACTGTTGTGCATAGTAATACTCATGGCTCGAATTCGTCGCGGTTTAACTCTCTCTTTCCTACTCAAAGCATCTGCTACTATGTTTGCCTTCCCGGGATGATATCGAATCTCACAATTGTAATCGCTAAACAACTCTAACCATCGTCTCTGGCGCATATTAAGGTCTTTCTGGGTGAAGATATGCTGAAGGCTCTTATGATCCGTGTATATTACACTCTTCGTCCCATATAGATAGTGTCTCCAACATTTAAGTGCAAAAACGATAGCTCCCAACTCCAAATCGTGTGTCGTGTAATTCTTTTCATGAATCTTCAGTTGGCGTAAGGCATACGCAATGACCTTGCCTCGCTGCATCAACACACATCCTAAGACTTGACCCGACGCGTCGCAATATACGATAAAATTTCGGTTCCTTCTGGAAGACTTAAGACCGGTGCATTACATAACTTCTTCTTCAAGATTCTGAAGGCTTCTTCTTGTTTCTCTCCCCAATCGAAACTTCTATCTTTGTGCGTCAACAATTTAAGAGGTTGTGCGATCTTTGAGAAGTTCTCAATGAATCATCGGTAGTAGCCTGCCAATCCGAGAAACTGCCTGATCTCGGTCGGTGTCTCTGGCCTTCTCCAATTCTCTACTGCTTCTATCTTACTGGGATCAACCTTTATTCCATCCTTGTCAACTACATGACCCAAAAACTTCACCTCTTCTAACCAAAATTCACATTTCGAGAACTTCCTATACAACTTCTCAGCCCTCAGAAGTTCTAAAGCTTCTCTCAGATGGACTTCATGCTCTTTCTTAGTCTTCGAGTAGATGAGAATATCGTCAATGAAAACAATGATGGACTGATCTAAGTAAGGCTTACATACGCGATTCATCAGGTCCATAAAAACAGCAGGCGCATTTGTTAATCCAAATGGCATCACCAGAAACTCGAAGTGTCCATATCTCGTGCTAAATGCTGTCTTTAGCACATCTTCTTCGCGAACCCTTAACTGATGGTAGCCCGAACGAAGATCGATCTTTGAGAAATACTTTGCGCCTTGTAACTGATCAAACAAATAATCAATGCGCGGTAGAGGATATCGATTCTTAATGGTTAACTTGTTGAGCTCACGATAGTCGATGCACATGCGAAAAGATCCGTCTTTCTTTTTAACAAATAATACCGGTGCACCCCATGGTGAAGAACTCGGTCGGATGAAACCCTTGTCTTGTAGCTCTTGTAATTGTGTAGCGAGTTCTTGCATTTCAGAAGGAGCTAAACGGTATGGTGCCTTTGCTACTGGAGTTGCATCAGATAGGAGATCAATTCGAAATTCAACTTGTCGAGACGGAGGCAATCCTTGAACGTTATCAGGAAATACATCGGGAAAATCACGGACTATTGGGATATCGGTTAGTTTGATTACTTCGGTTGTCGCGCTCATTAGGTTTCGTTTGTGAGACTCGGGTCGTTCACCTTGGATTTCTAGTACATCTCCCCCACATAAGGGAATTCTAAGGATTTTTGCACGGCATACAATCGTTGCATCTACCAGGGATAACCAATCCATCCCCACTATTACATCAAAACTACCCATTTCAAATGGGATTAAATCTATATAGTATGAATGAGTATCTAGGGTTATCACACATTTAGGCACAACTTGGTCAAGTTTAGAGATTCCACCACTAGCTACCTCTATTTCATAGCAAGCATGGGTACGAATGGGTTTCACGTTAATAGTTCACACAAAGTTAGTGGAGATAAAGCTGTAGTTGGCACCCGAATCAAATAACACAGTAGCTAGATGATTGTTTAAGAGAAATGTACCCGTGACGACGTTTGGATCATTAGCAGCTTCCATAGCATTCAAGGCAAAGACTCATCCCCTGGCCTGCTGGGCTTGGTTAACTCTGGGAGGATTAGGTGCTGCAATCTATAGAGGATTTTGATTGGCTGCGGCTGGAGCGGGTCGTCTAACAACTCTTGGGCAAGCATTGCGGTAGTGATCAGTGCTGCTACACTCATAACAGGTTCTCTGATTAGCTGGAGGAGTTCTGAGGTTTCTTGGAGCGACATTCAGTGGTACTGCTGGAGCTCTGGCTACCCTGCAATCTCTAGCCAGATGCCCAAACTTCTGACAATTCTGACAAAATCGACATGGCACTTCTGTTGAATGATGATAAGTATAAGTAGTACACTGGGGAAATTGGCCAACATATGCCTTCTGCCCTGGCTCAACTGCTACAAACACTTTCCCAACTCTGACTCTCTTATCAGTTCTGAAATCTCTCCTCTTACTAGCTTCACCAAAGTCTCTCTTCTTCTCCGCAAGCTTTGACAATGTTCCAGCCCTAACCAAGTCGTCAGTCATAGCACTGGCTCTTCGAATAGCTTCTTCAATCAAGAAAGGAGGAATGCCAGTCATAGTGTTACGAATCTGAGGAATGAGACCATAGATGTATCTCTCAATCAACTTGGACTCAGAAGTCACCAAGTGAGGTACCTGTTGATGCACGTTGATGTGACAACAGCAGCTTAGATTTGATATGTCATTTAGATTAAGACATTATGTTAGTTTATGTCGTATCTATATATGTAATTGATAGATTATGGACTTTATGTTTTGGTAATGATCGATTACATGTTTTGGTGTTATATATATGTGTTATGTATGATGTTTGTTGTGTGATATACAAGTACAAACATAATATGTGTTAGGATTCCATAAGATGAAACACTTAGGAATATAACCAAGTATTACATCTAACGAAGATAAGATATATCTTCGTTAGGGGCAAACGAAGATAAACTTCGTTTGGTACAAACAAAGATTAACTTCGTTACATGGGCTGGGCAGCTAAGTTCGTAAGAACAAAGCCCAGCAAGCCCAGTTCGACCTGAAACATATATATATGAATGAATACCCTAATAATAACACACATTCGACATACACGTACTCCAGACATCTAAGTTCGTTCTATAGCTTATAGAAACGAATATAGCATTATACGGCTGATTATTTACTTGATAATTAGCGATATACCCGTTTACTAATCAAACTAGTTATCTCGTGAGGATTCCGCACTCACGACATAATCATAGACGATCTCGAGAGCGATCTGTAGCTATCAAGGGACTCACAAGTGGTATCAAAGCCAATCGATATCTTATCGAAGGTTCGAGATCGTTTGTTTGATTCTTTTCTCTAAAACAACCTCCCGATACCCTAACTGTCGCTAAGTTCGTTTTCTCAAACGAATTTAGCAAACGAACTTAACCTCATCTTCGCTTCACTCTCTTCGGACATATTTTGCTTTACTTTCGTTAAGTTCCTGCAAACGAATTTAAAGTTAACTTCGTTCAGTCTCACATTACGAATTTAGCCTTATCTTCGCTCAACTCCATCAAACGAAGTTAATCCTATCTTCGTTTCTTTCCTGTAAACGAAGTTAATCTTATCTTCGTTTCTCTCCTTCAAACGAACTTAACTCTATCTTCGTTCAGTTGTTCAGTTGCAGCAAACGAATTTAAACAATGGCTTCCTCGTCAACAAACACTGTTGTTGCTCAATACCTGAATTCTCTTGTCTATCATGATCATCTCGTTGGACGTACTAATTCTTCGCCGAAGTTAGTTTCATTGGCTGACTTCTGGGCGTGGAGAGGCCGATTTGAAGATTATATTCAACGAGAAGATTTGAACATGTGGATTATGATCACTGAAGGATATGAATGGCCAACTCTTACTGTAAATGGTGTTACAACTAATTACAAGGTCGGAGAGTTAAAAGGCGAAGAAAAATCCTTGTATGCTGTTGAAGTTAAGGCTCTTTCTACTCTTAGGATGTGCATTCCTCAAGAATTAGTGCACCTGTTTCCTAAACAAGAGTACAAGACATCAAAGCAATTGTTCGATGCTATTGAAGCTCACTGTGAAGGTGATCCATTATTGAAGCAAAATAGAATTAAGATGCTTAAGAAACAATTTGATTGCTTTAATGGTACCAAGAAGGAACTAGTTGAGGATCTTATCTTGCAATTTCAACATCTTCTTGCTGAGTTAGCCTATTTTGATCTTAAGTATACTCCTACTGAGATAGTGGATAAATTCTTGGATGGTTTGCCGAAAGCTTATAAAGAATTTCGTCATGGATTGCAAGAAAGAGCTGATTATGCATCCCTTCGTATAGATGGTGTTATGTCCACATTACGAAATAGAGAAATGAAGGATAAGGCAAAGGATCTCCAAGACAACTTCACACAAGATCCATCTCTTTATCATGCCACTATGAAAAATCCTACAGCTGATGTTAATGCATTCTTTTCTGGGGTTGGTACTTCTGGCACGAAAGAGAATTCTAATTGTGTTATGGATGGAGATGATTCTGCTGGTTTGATGGCTTCTGATGTTGGTTTCAAGGCTCGAAAGACTAATGAGAGTGCAAAGCCAGGAAATCTGACATTTGGTAACATTTCATCTACTTCTGCTGGTTACAAGTCTATGCCCATGGATATGAAATCTGCTGAGGGAAGGATGAATGTATTTGCCGCAATGTGTGCTGCACAAGAAGCTTTTGTTGCAGGGAGGATCACGGATCAAGCACTCATTGATGAAAATTATGATCAAATAGATCCAGATGATGTTGAAGAAATGGATCTGAAATGGAATTTGGCGATGATCACTAGGAGAGTGCAACGGTTTATGCAACGAACAGGTAGACAGCTTATTGGGGGTACTCAGGGCTTTGACAAGTCAAAGGTTAAGTGCTATAATTGTGATGGCTTTGGACATTTTGCCAAAGAATGTCAACGACCAAAGAGAGATGTTAACATTACCCCTACCCGTCAAGATAGAGGTGGTATTTGTCCTTTTAATCCGAATGCTAGTAGAGCTCTCTTGTTGACTGATGATACTACTGGAAATAGCAATGACAAGGCTATCGTAGCTGCTCAACCTGATGGTTCTTATGTCTGGAATCTTCCACAGGATGAGACTAATAATGCTTATTTGGCCGAAATAGTTGATGATATGGCTCAAATAGTAGATTCTGTTGAGGATTTCTTGGACACCTCAGTTTACCACAGTGATGAGCATTTGTATGAAAATGCTCAAAGCTCGAACTTGGAATATTCTACTCAGGTATATGACACTGATTCTGAGTCTGATGAAGAGGTTGAGGTTGCTGATACGAAAGATTCTAGAGAGGTGAAAGCTGCTGAGAACAAAGATGATTCTGCTACTGAAAAGGTTGAAAAGACAATTGAAGAGCAGATGAAGGAGTATGAAATTCCAGCAGGCATGAGTGTGGATGACTTTGTCGCGTACATGGCAGACTGCAAAGAAGCAGATCAACAGGTATCTTACTCTCTTCGTACTATTGTTCATGTTTGCAAAATTGTTAATCGAATGTTTGATGAAATTGAACAAAAGAATGAACTAATTAAGCATTTAGAATCTGTTGTTAATGCTGCTCATGAAGAAAGAGATAAGTTGATTAAAAAAGATTTAACTGTCACTGATAGAGAAAAATTTTTAAAGGATAGGATTAAATCTTTAGAGTCTGACATTAGTGCTATGAAAGACAAAGTTAAACATGCTGTGGCTGTAGAAAGAGTAGGCGGTGAAGCTTATGCATTGTTAGCTAAAAAGTGTGCTACTATTGAGAAAGAACTGGCTGATGCTAGAATAGAAATAGTGGAATTACAAGCTAAGGTTGATTCTGCTAGACATGATGAGCTTTTAATGCTTATGAAAAAATTTGAGGATACTCCATCTAAGAGTTCTGACATTGCTAAGGTTTCTTACAATAGCATGCCTCCTCCTTTCAACAATAACTATACTCCTATAGAACCTAATATTCCTGAAGTCCTACTTCAACCTGGTGTTGATGTTGGTAAATCGAAAGACTCGACTCCTAAGCTTACTTTGACTGAGGAGACAACAGAGTCTAAAGGAGTTTCTTCTCAACCTACCAAGGAAGAGAAATTGAAAGGTGTCGTCCTAGATTCGTCCACTTCTTATGGTCAGAAAGACAGTATTACTCACTTTACACTTCGTAAGAGTAGTAGGGTCTACACTGAGTTAGAACTTCCATTATCATCTATTGACCCTAGGAGGATTGATAAAGTCTGGGATGTTGATATTAAGGATATGAAGCGATTAAGTCAGTTGCGTCAAACTCCTTTACCTAAGCAGTCTAGGGATAGTCAATCTGAAGATGAATTAGTTGTTAATGTCGAAGCAACTAAGGCTTTGAAGCATATCTTAATGCCTGCTTGAAAGAAGTCCCCAAGTAAGTCTAGGATATCACCGACCAAACGAGACCATGAGGATCCTAGAAAAACAAGTAAAACAGTGGACAATAGTGAATCTGTAAGTACCAATAATATGGTAGATACAAAGAAAAAGACTAAGGTCCTCTCTTGCTTTGCTTGTCATGAAACAGGTCATGTTTACAGTGTATGTCCTAATCGACCTCGGAGATCAGGTTCTCCTTCAAAGGTTTCCACCTCGGAAGGAAAAAGGGGGTTGGGTAATGATAAACAGGTTCATGAGACTAAAGTTCAATCTTCTTCAAAACCGTTTACTATACCTCAACGACGTGAATCTCCACCAAAAGGTTCTTCCCCTATGGGACAAAGATTCACTATCCCGAGTGGGAGTTCGAGTCGGTCACAAACATCTCCAAGTCGTAATTCATTTTATAACCGACTTCACTCAAGTTATAGACCTTCTTTTGGCCCTCATTCCCCAAGACCTTCTCCGACGAAAGGTCAGAAGTCTTCTCCAGTGAGAAGACAAGTTGAGAATCAAGTCTCACCCACGGCTTCTAGCAATGGATATTGGACTGAACTGATTCTCAAGGATGAGAAGGGTCGACCCAAACCTATGAAGGTTTGGGTCCCCAATGAAAACTAATATTTCTCATTTTATGTGCAGGGAGTTCCTAGGAAACCAATTCATTTGTGGTACCTTGATAGTGGATGCTCCAGGCACATGACAGGGGACAAGAAGCTCTTGTCAAATTATACTGGTATAAATGGGTCGTATGTTAGTTTTGCTGGTTCCAAGGGCGGCAACATCACCGGTCAAGGAGATGTCGTCAATAGACAACTAACTCTAGAAAGAGTTAACTATGTGGAACAACTTACTCACAATCTAATGAGTGTCTCACAGATCTGTGATAAGGGCAACAATGTTCATTTCACAGAAAAGGAGGCATACATCTTGAAGCCGGGTTTTGTTATTCCAGAAGATTGGATCATGCTCAAAGCTCCTAGGAAGAGAGACATCTATGGTTTACTTTTAGGTGTTGATAATCCAAAGGAGCCCCTTTGCTTGTTGAGCAAGGTAAATGAGTCTGAATCTCTCCTATGGCATCGTCGAATGGGACATATCAACTTTCGGAAGATGAATGAACTTATCAGTCTTGGGTTAGTTGACGGTGTGCCAGTTAAGAAGTTTGGGATGGAAGATAAGTGTGTATCGTGTTTGAAAGGGAAGCAACATAAGAATCCGCATAAATCCAAAGTCCTCAACTCTATTTCCAAACCATTCGAATTACTTCATATGGATCTCTTTGGTCCTGTGAACAAAAGAAGCATTGGAGGGATGCCTTACTGTTTGGTGATCACTGATGATTATTCGAGGTACTCATGGGTATTTTTTCTGAAGACCAAGGATGAGACTGCCGAACGATTTATGGATTTTGTCAAGCAAGTTGAAAATGTCCATGGAGTCAAAGATAAGAGAATCAGGAGTGACAATTGTACTGAGTTCAAGAATAATACTATTACTGTATTTTGCTTGACCAAAGGAATTCAACATCAGTACAGTGCACCATATGAGCCGCAACAGAATGGAGTGGCTGAACGGAAGAACAGGACTTTAATTGAGACAGCTAGGACGATGCTTGCTGATTCAGGGCTTCCTATTACTTTCTGGGGAGAGGCAGTGAATACAGCTTGTCACATTCTGAATCGGGTTTTGACAGTTAAACGATTCAAGAAGACTAGTTATGAATTGTTGCACAACAAAAAGCCCAATTTACAGAATGTTGAGCCTTTCGGTGTTCCGTGCACTTTTCTTAAAACTCTTCCTCAAGGGAAATTTGAACCTAAATCTGAGGAGGGTTTCTTTTTGGGTTATGTTCCAAGTACACCGATTAGGCGTGTGTACAATCAGAAGACTGGCAAAGTAGAGCTTGGTACAAATGTCGTAATTGTCAGTCATAAACCTGCTGTACACCTTGGTCCTGCTAATACTTTTGATTATGATGGTGTCTTCACTTCTTTTCGTGGTCCTGTTTCTTTTGCAGGTGTTCCAATAGTGGAGGATGTCATTACTCTTCATGATCCTCTGGATGGTGGACCGGTTTCTGGTTCTTCTTCTGTTTCCTCACCAATAGTTGAGCCTACTTCTGAATCTGGAGAATCTAGTGGGACAAAAGTAGCAGATTCTACCTTAGAGCCTGCTCCTATAGTTACTACTGATCCTTTGCATGTCCCTCTACCTGATTCTCCTTTCTACGATACTGATGACACGGAAGGTGAAACTCAGGAGGAGCCTAAAACTCCAAATTATAAAACTCCAGAGCAACATGTGCAGACGAATTTGGGAGACGATCTTTCAGTCGATAAGGTTCCTTAAACTAGGGTCAACAAGGATCATCCAGTCGAGCAAATCATTGGTGATGCTTCTGCCTCTGTTCGCACGAGGAGTCAATCTAAGAAATCGTCGTGTATGTTTGCTGAAGTTAAGGATACTGGGGCAATTACTTGGTACTTGTATTACTGCTTTATCTCTCAGGTTGAGCCTAAAGATGTTGGTATGGCTCTTAAGGAACCGTCGTGGGTTGAGGCGATGCAGGAAGAATTGGCTCAGTTTCGAAAGCTTAAGGTATGGAAGTTAGTTGACTTACCTCCGGGTGAATCTCCTTTAACAACGCGTTGGGTTTTTCGTTGTAAACGAGATGACAGAGGTGTAGTCACTCGAAATAAGGCTCGATTGGTGGTTAGAGGATTTGAGCAACAAGAAGGTTTTGATTATGATGAGACATTTGCACCTGTAGCTAGACTTGAAGCTATTCGATTATTTCTGGCATATGCTAGTTATAAAGGAATTAAGGTATATCAGCTTGATGTAAAGAGTGCCTTCTTGTATGGAGACATTAAAGAAGAAGTGTATGTAGAACAACCTGCCGGGTTTGAGGATCCAGACTTTCCTAATAAAGTATATCGTCTCGATAAGACTTTATATGGTTTACATCAGGCTCCTCAATCGTGGTATGAAAAATTGTCCACACATTTGAAGGAAAGTGGTTTCACCAGAGGTTCTATCGACAGCACGTTGTTTATTAAATGGAAAGGGAAGGACTACTTGCTTGTACAGGTTTATGTCGATGACATCATTTTTGGTTCATCTGATGACAAAATGTGCAAGGAATTTGAACAGAGCATGAAGGCTAAGTTTGAAGACTAAGAAATCGAAGGTGCTGCTGTCAAGGGGGAGTTTGTTGATGCACGTTGATGTGACAACAGCAACTTAGATTTGATATGTCGTTTAGATTAAGACATTATGTTAGTTTATGTCGTATCTATATATGTAATTGATAGATTATGGACTTTATGTTTTGGTAATGATCGATTACATGTTTTGGTGTTATATATATGTGTTATGTATGATGTTTGTTGTGTGATATACAAGTACAAACATAATATGTGTTAGGATTCCATAAGATGAAACACTTAGGAATATAACCAAGTATTACATCTAACGAAGATAAGATATATCTTCGTTAGGGGCAAACGAAGATAAACTTCGTTTGGTACAAACAAAGATTAACTTCGTTACATGGGCTGGGCAGCTAATTTCGTAAGAACAAAGCCCAGCAAACATATATATATGAATGAATACCCTAATAATAACACACACATTCGACATACACGTACTCCAGACATCTAAGTTCGTTCTATAGCTTATAGAAACGAATATAGCATTATACGGCTGATTATTTACTTGATAATTAGCGATATACCCGTTTACTAATCAAACTAGTTATCTCGTGTGGATTCCGCACTCACGACATAATCATAGACGATCTCGAGAGCGATCTGTAGCTATCGAGGGACTCACAGTACCAATCTAGCTAACTCTTGAAACTTGCTAGTATACTCTGCATGACCAGATCCCACCATGGTGTGGTGCCAAAACTTCTGCTCAATCTTCTGCATCTCATTCAGTGGACAAAAGCGGTTCTTCATCATCTCTTTAAACTCAATCTTCATCATCTCCACGGGCTCCTAGCAAGGTATTCCACCATGACAGTGCATCATCGGTAAATGAACCTCCAGTGAATCTTACCCTCTGATGAGATGGACATTCACTTATGTCCATGACTGCTTCCAATTTCTCCAACCACTTCATAAACACGCCTGCCCCTCATCTTCCATTATAATCTGGTGGACCACACTTCTTAAACTTGGTGTAACTGCAACCTTTTCTCTCCACAGCATACTCATCATTCCTGGGAAACCTTCCGGGTCCAGGGTCCACATACACACCTTCCCCAACAAACTCCACTTCGGGGTCAATATTAACTGGTTCTTGATTCACTCGTTGCGGTGCAACTCTTACTGGTTCAGCTTCAACTTCAGGGGCTCTTCGGTTCTGATTCGGAACAGCACCCATTGCAGCAGTCACTTGTTCGATGATAGTAGGCATTGAAGCCGCCAACTGTTCAGCAATGATAGTGGCCAAGTCAGGATTCTCAACATGGCCCATGCCATCACCACGGCCACCACGACCTCTACCACGGCCTCTTCCTTGCTGACCTCCCCGACCACCTCTTGGATTGCCACGACCACCTCCAGGGTTACCACCACCAACACCATTATCTTGAACTTCGACATTCGGGTTTGCTCTTGTGCGCACCATTTTCCTATATTAGGAAAAGACGGGTTCGGCGTTAGAATGAAGGAATAGTCGTTCATGACGTCAATTACGCACTCTCAACACACTCGTGTTAGTTTTTCTAGAATCCTATACATTTATACTTTCAATATTGCATGTAATTCGAGAAATTTAGCATTATATCTTAAGGTAAGCATTATCATCTGTATCAATCATGCAGTATAGAGTAATAGAATATTCCATTCATGAAGGATATTTCGCAAGATGAATAATATAACCATTTCAACTTCAATTTAACTCTTAAACCCGATTAATTTTTGATAGCCAAAGTGCGGTCCGGATCTAACACCTACATCCGTTGCACTAGAAGTGTATGTATACAGGGTGTACCAGCGGCTAACCCTCCACACCTCTAGTACATCTAATGCAAGGTCGGTTCACGGTACTGATATGCTCTCCAGGTACTGGCAAAGGTATGTATACAGGGTGTACCAGCGGCTAACCCTCCACCTGACCAACACCCATTGAGCATCCCAGGATTGCTACCACACTCCAACTATCTTAGGCACGATCCATGTTGCCATCAATTCCATATAAAATATACCACATGCGAAAAGTTGATCAGGCTTTTCTGTGATGATATATCGCCATACTTCCTTGCTAACAACACGTCATTTCGCTTAATATAATTACTTACACTTAACACATCTCATAGTTCGAATACCAATAGCATGAGTACACGTGGCAAGGTAGCATGGTTCTAAGGTCTGCGCATGAATGAGTACAATAGCATGAATATCGCAGATATAGATAAGATTCATAGAGATTGAATGCACACATAAATCCTATCATGCATGCTACATGCGGTTCCTAAGTTATAGTCTAGGCAAAACCACCTAATTCAATATAACCACGGCTCTGATACCAATCTGTAACACCCTGACAACGGCGGAAAACTCGGGATGTAAGATAAAGCACATGCGCACATGGATGTTACATAGGAATACTAAATGAGTGCATAGGATAATCGTAAATAGTCAAATTCATAACCAAGCAAGCATAGTAGTAGTCATCACACACAAGTTCAACAAAAGTAATCAAGTCAAGTAAGATAGGTTCCCATGCAGGGGAAACGATTAGGCATATTGCCACCAAGTATAAGTAAAAGCATGCAAACTCCAATCCTACTTCCTAGCCACGATTAGCTTGATTACCTGAAAGGAATACTTAAACGTGTCAACACAAAGGTTGGTGAGTTCGTCAATAGAATTCAATTGCAAAGTAGTATGTAATGGCTAAAGATCAACTTACACATAAGTAAGCGAGCACACACAATCCTCAACAGGACCGGCCAAATGTATCAATCGAGCTCACACAATCCTCAATAGGACCGGCTAATAGTATCAATTAAGCACACACAATCCTCAACAGGACCGGCTAATAGTATAAATCGAGCACACACAATCCTCAACAGGACCGGCTAATAGTATCAATCGAGCACACACAATCCTCGACAGGACCGGCTAATAGTATCAATCGAGCACACACAATCCTCAATAGGACTGGCTAATAGTATCAAGTAGTCATATAGCCATGGAGTAGTAAAAGCAGTTACCGCATATGTAAAAGCATAGATAGTACTCCTTTCACCCCAAAATATAAGTATGGAAAAAGGGCTACGAAGACTCACAGTGATCTGCTATAAGCGTAGTTCTACAAGCACAGAGTATGAGCACAGAGATAAGTAAGATATATCTATTGAATCCAAGTATGTCTTGATGTCAACCTAATCACAAATCGTTGAGCATAGATGGATACATGTGTTAGTTCTTGTGATTAATTATTTGTTGAGTTGTCTTTGATGAACTGATGATTTGGTCCTTAAAGATCTTTGAACACTTTGACTTCAAAAAGAATTTGAATGGACTTTGAGTACTTGAGTTGGACTCGTTTTGTACGTCTTTGAACTCACACATATGTAATTATATTGATAATGTGTTAAACATGTCTTTAATAATGATCTTTAGACTCATGAACTTTGCTTAGTTGTTTATGGAACTTGTACTTTAATGATTAAGTTATAGGAATATGATTGTTTAGTTTTCTAGAGGTACATGATCGTATTGAGGCACATGAATTGTTACGAATATGGATTTAGATGAACCAAGATCGTTTTAGAGTACGAATTGGGTCAAAATCGTTCTAGGGTTACTAGCCAAGGTCGTCCTAGGTTTAAGTACAAGATCGTCCCCTTAGCTTGGTTCAAGATCGTCCCTCTGGTTGGTTCAAGATCGTCCCTCTGGTTGGTTCAAGATCGTCCTAGGGGACTACTCAAGATCGTTTCAAGTATCAACAAGGTTCAAGGTCATTTCAACTGCAAGCTAGGTCAAGATCGTTTTATTATGCAAACTCAAGATCGTTTTGGTAGACTTAGCTCAGGATCGTTTTACATTTTGAGAACGAGGACAAGGTCTTTCATGATTCATGAACACAAGTTGAGCGAAACCGATCTTAGAAGATCGGCTACCCAGAAGTGTATCTACACAACATCACAACACAATTACTACACGAGATCGAACAAACAACCCACCTACCAAGGGAGCTGACCAGGACGATCTTGGGGACCAAGATCGTCCCATCAGGATCGTTCTAGGGTCCTAGATGGCTGAAACTAAGACTTGATCAATACACAAAGATCTAGATCGATTCCGGGACTTGTTAGAACATCAAACTAGTACATATATACATAATAGCACATTATGAACAAGTTTCTCTCATTTTCAAAAAAATGGGTTTTGTAGATTTAAGCATGTTATGACCCAAATTCATGCATAAAAAGGTTACTAAACACATTTAGACACAAACCTATTAGCTTTTAACACGTTTTGCATATCAAAATTGGACCAAATCATCAAGAACATAAACTTGAAAAAGTACACTTTTATTTTGATCAAAAACTCAAAATTTGTTGTTGTTACCTGAAATTTGATGCTAGAAATAGGTTTTGATTATCACAAGGAAGCTAAAAGTACAAGAAATTTTGGTTTAACAACCCAAAATCAAGAGATGGATTTTGTGTGTGAAAATGGTGGCTGCAAGTGTGTGTTTTTAGAGAGAGAGTGAAGAAAGATGGAGAAGATGGGAGAATGAGTTTCTCTCTCTAAGATATTCTATTTTTAGTTTTCCAATATTAAATGAACCTAATAAATGTAGGGACTATTTGTGAACATTTTTGGATTAGAACTTTCTTAAATACAATCGTTTACGACATCGAAATCTAGTATTTTATCATAATAAACCATAAACTCGTCTTATAATTCTGGGATTAAGGTTAAATTGACCTTCAAGAACTTAGATAGAATTTAAGAAACTTATTCACTACATTTTTAAGACGGTTGTTACAGAGGTTAGATGTTTTCTGGGACATGAAGGATTTTACAGAAGATTTATTAAAGATTTCTCGAAAATAGCTAGACCCATGACAAGACTCTTAGAAAAAGAAGTTAGGTTTGACTTTGATGAAGATTGCGTGAGGGCTTTTAAGAAACTTAAAGCTCACCTAGTAGAATCACCGATTGTAGTATCTCCAGATTACGCACTACCTTTCGAGATAATGTGTGATGCCAGTGACTATGTTGTAGGAGCAGTTTTAGGGCAGAGAGTAGACAAGCATTTTAGGCCAATTTATTATGCTAGCAAAACCCTAAATGAAGCTCAAAGGAATTATACTACTACTGAGAAGGAATTGCTAGCGGTCGTTTTCGCCTTGGACAAATTTAGGAACTACATAGTCATGCAAAAAGTCACAGTATTTACAGACCATGCGGCAATAAGATACCTTGTTAACAAGAAAGATGCAAAGCCTAGATTGATTAGATGGGTGCTATTACTTCAAGAATTCGACATTGAGATAAGAGATAAAAAGGGAACAGAAAACTTAGTCGCAGATCACCTCAGTAGGTTAGATTAGCTATATGGAGAAGGATTGGTGTCCGAAGAAATAAGAGAAACATTCCCTGAGGAGAATTTGATGAGAGTAGAGGTCAACGATAAAGAAGACGCACCATGGTTTGCAGATATTGCAAATTATTTAGCTGCATGAGTTTTACCGTTGCATTTAGATTATTATCACAGAAAGAAGTTTTTCTCGGATCTTAAGTACTACTTTTGGGAGGAACCATTTCTGTTTAGGATTTGCGCTAATGGGATGGTTAGGAGGTGCGTATCTGAAAGCGAAAGTAGAAAAATACTTGATGATTGTCATTCAGGACCGACAGGAGGACATTATGGACCTTCTACTACAGCAAGAAAGGTTTTCGAAGCAGGGTTCTACTGGCCAGGAATATTCCAAGAAGCGAAAACATTGGTTAATTTGTGTGATGCATGCCAGAGACAAGGATCGATAACGAAAAGGGACGAGATGCCCCAAAAGAGCATTCAGGTTTGTGATGTATTCGATGTATGGGGAATTGACTTCATAGGACCATTTCCCCCATTTCACAAATATAAATATATATTAGTAGCAGTAGATTATGTGTCAAAATGGGCTGAGGCGTAAGCTCTTCCCACAAATGATGCTAAGTCGGTCATAGATTTCCTTAAAAATCTATTTAGTAGATTTGGAATGCCAAGAGCTTTAATAAGTGATAGAGGGACTCATTTTGCTAATGCTCAGCTTGAAAAAGTGCTTAAAAGATACGGGGTTAATCATAGATTTTCGACTGCATATCATCCACAAACTAGTGGACAAGTAGAAAATACCAATAGGGCACATAAAAGAATTTTAGAAAAAACTGTATCAGATAATCCGAAAAACTGGGCACTTAGACTAGATGATGCATTATGGGCATTTAGGACAGCGTATAAAACACCCATAGGAACAACCCCTTACAACTTAGTTTATGGTAAAACTTGTCATTCACCCCTTGAGATAGAACACAAAGCCTATTGGGCACTTAAGAATCTAGATCTTGATATGTTTGAGGCAGGAGACAGAAGATTGTTACAATTACATGAATTAGATGAAACTAGGTGGATGACATATGAGAATTCAAAATTATACAAAGAAAGGACTAAAGCTTGGCATGACAAGAGAATTAAGGCAAAAAGATTCAAGGAAGGAGACTTAGTTTTACTTTTCAATTCTAGATTCAATCTAAAATCACCTAAGTTCAAACCGAAATGGTCAGGACCTTACTTAGTTCTTAGAGTTTATTCTTCAGGATATGTGGAATTGAGAGCCAAAAATGGAGACAGTTTCATAGTCAATGGTCATAGAGTTAAATTATATAATCAAGAAATAGGAGAAAGACAAGTCGATCCTAGTGACGACTTTACTTTCAAAATGAACTAGAAATAGGACAGAATTTAGTTTAGGTACTAACGTAGTATTAGGAGCAGAAAAGTATTGTATTCTTTGACACATTGCAGGTTGAAGATAAAAGGGGAATCATTTAGCTCGAAAAGAAATTCAGGTAAGTTTAATGCTGCATCGGAGCAACCAGCGCCGCTGGTCGCCACACCAGCGTCCGCTGGTACCTCACTTGTACAACCAGCGCCGCTTGCATTGAAGCCAGCGCCGCTGGCATGAAACCTGGAAAATGTATTTATAAAAAAAAAAAAAAAGTGTTAACGTGCGCCGGATTTGCTAACGTGCACCGGCCAGATTTTGACCAGTCAAATAAGGGTTTTAACCCTTTTCTCTTTTCCCTTCTTCCTGAAAAACTAAAAAACAAAATTATCCACCCCCCCCCCTCCTTAGCTCCGATCGGCGGCCACCACCATACCCATCTTTCCATTTTTCATCACTTTTTATTCCTTGAAATCATGTCCCACGAGGTAATGTATCTTTCCCTTAATCTCTTTTACCGGCATTTTTGATTTTTAATGAATTATTAATAAGTTTTAGGTTGAAATTAGAATTTAATAATGTAATAGGTATTGGAAACTAAAAAGGGTTAGGATAGGTTAGAATTAGTTAGATTAACAAAACCCCATTGCTAGATTTGCAAGAATTCAATGGTTTGTTAAGATTATTAATCGAAACCAGTTTTTTTTTAACAAAAATGGAACCACCAGCGGCCGCTCGGCATTTCTCCAGCGCCGCTGGCTTTAAGTTCGAACACCTCTAGCGCCGCTGCTTAATTTATAAGCGCCGCTGAATCTGGGACTTGACCACCAGCGCCGCTGGTGATAAAATCAGCGTCCGCTGGCCTTTGAAAATTGCACCACCAGCGCCGCTGGAAAATAACCAGCGGGCCGTTGGAAACCTAATGCCCAGATTTTCTACTTTTCACGTTCTTTTGGTTTGCATATGCTTTGCAGCATAAAAGGGCTAGAACCAGTTCGGATACTGGAAGTTATAGCTCCGAAGAGACAGAAACAGATTGGAGGCCACATGGATGGGATTTCACAATCAAATCGGAACATGATTTGAACATATACTTTACTGAAGCCAAAAAGGATAAAGGGTATAGCAAACTGAAAACATAAAGTCATGAATGGTTGCTATGGCCAGGTGCGAAAAAGAATGAGAAAATAAGGTTGAATAACAAACTGTTAGGACTGCAAAACAAAGATCTAGCACCACCAAAGAGGTTAGATTGGGATGTTTTGGAGAGTTTAGGACTCAAGAAGAAAATCAAGAAATGATGGAAGCAACAGTTGTGGCTCAAGAGGATGACATTAGTTGGCAGATGTGGGTTTTGTTGTTCAACATTACAGAACATGTTTATAGAGAATGGTGTTTGGAGTTTTTATGTTCACTTTATGTTGAAAACTTTAAAGCAGGGGAACTCAATACCGCACAAATCATTCATTTCAGAGCAGGAGGAATTTGGAGGCATTGTACTGTGGCCGATTTTGGCTATTTAATCGGATGTTGGGATTTCAACCATTTGAATGACAGAGATTTGGATACATTCATCGATGGAGCATCTACAGTGAACAGCAGTGTGGAAACAATAAATACCTTTTGGAACAAAATCAGTGGAAAGAACAATCTTCAAGGCAATTCGAGCAAGGCATCGGATATCATTGACCCCACTCATCGTCTCCTGTAGAAGTTAGTTGCCTATAACTTTAGGCATAGATCAATGAATTGGGATAAAGTCTACAACATGGATGCACAGATCATGAGACTATGGATTGAGGGATCTCCATACGAGTACTGCTTGGCCCCATTTCTACAAGCTCACTATCTTCAGTCCCACAGGGATGACAAGATAGTTGGTGGGCATTTTATTTCACAGATTTTTGTCAGGTTGGCACTAGGCAGCACTCGTGAGTTTTGTTCAGAGATGAAGGAGACGGAGGTTCTCGATGCTAGGGAGTTGATTAAGTTGCAGATTTTGGACAGACAGAGAAATTTACTTTTCAAGGGAAGTCAAGAAGTGAAGGACATCGTACTCAGGCAGGCACCTCTACATTTGAGACTGGTCAGAGCAGCAGAAGTCAGGCTGGCAGGGGACCCACTACACAGCTGAGAGAGGATGTTGATGCACTTACAGCCGAGCTCACTAGGATCAGGTTCCAGCAGCAGCAGGAGCAGCAGTACCAGGGATCTGCTTTAGGTTACCTGATGTACCATACAGACAGATACCAGCCTGTGCATGAGCGTTTGGTTGATCACTTTTTCCCCAGCACACCTCAGTACTCAGCACCAGCAGTATATCATGTAGAGCAGCCGAGTTATGATCATTACTACCCTGTGTCACACCAGCAGCAGCAGCATACCACCAGCACCACCACCAGACTAGGGACCATATCTTTCGGCATGAACCCTGTCAGGGGTTTTGATACTTTATTTGCTAGAGGTGCAGGTACATCTGGAGATACACCTTATTTCACTCAGGAGCCAGATGATGATGCTGGAAATCAGTAGCTGCAGCACGGGTATATGATGATGATGTCCCCCAGTTCGACGATGATTCTCAAACATCTGTGGTTAAGTAACATTTAAACAATCTCTCTCTTCTCTCTTATTTGATAATTCTTATAATATGATGATGAAGGCATGGTTGGTTCCTACCTGCGTGCGGATGAAACATTTTAAACAATATTCTCTCCCTCCCCCTTTTAATAATTCTTGGTCATGATGGTAGATTCCCGCCTGCGTGCGGATGAGACAATTTTAAATAATCTCTTTCCCCAAACCCTCGTTAATTCTGCAAAAATGTTAGCTTAAGTAGTATGTAGGCTATTGGCACAATTATCAGACATTTCGTATGGTTTATGTTTAAATTATTATGATGCTATGTTTTATATTTGTTGCTTTGATATTTGTTTGAGTATGTTTGACAGTGAGAATAGTCGAGTGAGGAATATATTCAGAGATCTAACGAAGTTCACAGCTTAGAAAACCCGGGAAGTTTTACTTTTCTATTGCTGAGAATTTTTCCTATTCTTTCTTTTGTAGCGTAGTTTAGGTTTTACAATGAGGGCATTGTAGGTTTTAAGTGTGGGGGGAGATTTGCATAAATTAGGAAAAATTTCAATAACTTTAGCTATGATATTAAGATTTTAAAGAGAATTTAGATGGGTCTGGAATTAGTAATTATTATGTAGAAATGATGAGCTTTGTTCTAGATGTCGTTACTAGCTACATCTCTTGAATCCCTAGCGCTAATTAGGTCTACCCTAAGTGATGAGCAATGTGTTATGCATGATGAACTGGACTTAAAATGAAACGATTGATGATGCGTATTAGAGGAAGCTTTGGCAATTCATTTGTAATCTTAGATTAAAATAAATAAAACTGCCGTGTTAAGCTAGAACCTTTAAGATTTATGGGAATCCTTTAATCTCAGGAAATAGACTTGACCTAGCAAGAACTTTTATGCTAGTATGACCCATCTGGGGGACCCATTGGCTACATAAAAATTTAGAATAGTAAGTATCTTTAGATTGCCGATGTGTTTTAAAAAGGGTGTACGTACCTTAAAATTATCTAGTTATGGTATGAATCAAGAAAATAAAGAACAAAATTGAGGTCAAGTTATGTCGCTTTGCGCGTGGGGAACCACCGACCTGTCACCGCTGTCTTGACTACCTAACTAGATTGGCACTAAAAATAGAACAATATGTACCTTACTTGAGTTAAGTTATGTCGCTTTGCGCGTGGGGAACCACCGACCTGTCACCGCTGTCTTAACTCTTAAAGATGTAATTGTCATATGATCATAAATATGTCGAACTAGTTTAAGCTATGGAATGAGAGTATTTCGAGAAGGGGAAGGCAAAGACACATCAATAATAATCTTTCACTAGGATTACTTATGAGTTGTTAGCATTACTCCGTACTAGTTATCAATCATGGTAAATAAGTTAATAATGATTGCGTTAAGACATTTGCATAAGCGATAAAGGTGAGAACGAAATAAGTGTGGGGGAGGAAAAGAGATGTTAGGATAGGTAATGTTTCTAGTAACCCTGATTTGCAAATAGCTAATTCCAGACTTTAAGAAATGATTTAGAGCTTGCTTGAGGACAAGCAAGGACTTAAGTGTGGGGGAATATGATGAGCGATTTATTTGTGACTTTTTCATTACTAAATTGTTTTGATTTCGAGGCATAAATGAATCATTAATGTAAGCTTTAAGGTACTTAATGGATTTAGGTTTGTTGACAAGTTCGAATTGAGAGATGACTGATCGAGAGAGTAGGAATGAGTGTAGGAGAGTTAAGGACGAAGTTCAAGACTTGTGAGTACGAAGAATGAGAGTCGAACCATGGAAATGTAGGCGAAATGAAGTGTTCAGCGACGCTGGAAATTAAACCAGCGCCGCTGGAGTCCTTCAGGCACCGGACCAGCGCCGCTCATCCTTCAGGCATACACTAGCGTTGCTGGCACCAAAACCAGCGCCGCTCGTCCCCTCAGGAAGCAGACCAACGCCGCCGGCATCAAAACCAGCGCCGCTGGAGATAGGTCGGCCAGAATAGGGTTTTTCGTATTTTGCCTATAAATACCCCGTTATAAACCCTAAAAACAAAAGCAGAGCACATAGGTCGAAAGTGACGGCTAGAAATCAAAGAATAGGGTTTCCCAAGGCATTCCATAACAGATTTAACATCATCAACACTTGGCAATCCATTCCAGTGATTCTTAATCACCCGGTTCTTCATTCTTTCTTTCTCTCCGTTGATTTCAGATTTCTATGTTATTTTATTTTATCAGATTGTTCATGGCTACTCAGTCTATGAGTAGCTAATTTACTAGACATTCGTTTGGACGTGATGTAAACATGACTTGATTGTTGATTATGGTTGATTGTTGAACAGTTTATATGCTAAATCGTCGATCCATATATATTTGATCTTGCTTGTTATTAATTTTCATATACAAACTGATTTTAATTGATTTGGTTGAGTCGACTTGGTACCGAGGCTCTAGGGTCATTTTAATTTGTTTGTGAAACATTGATCGATCTTTAATCAGTGTAATCAATTGATCTATAACTGGATACTTGGTTGGGAATTAATAATTGGTTCAAACGGGTATGATTTTAATTAAGATTAACTAAACCAATTTGGCGAACGGAAACCGAAGCCAAGTGGTGTGGGTAATTAGCGTGTTTATACTTTAACAAGAATTTAGACTTACATTAAAGATTTCAGTCATAGTAACAGGCTCAATACTTAATGCTTAATGAATGACCTTAGCAGGAGTTCATTAAAGTGTTCAACCAGTCGAAAGGCAGTTGAACTAAATTATTCAAGTGAATCTAACGAGAATCTGAATTTGAAAAGAGTCGTTCAACAACTTCAATCATAATTGCTTTTAAGCGTGTCAATCAAAACCAAACGAATGTCAGTTCTTACATTTATTAATTCTTTCAAATTTATGTGCAATTAGTTAATTAGGAAAACCCCCAATCACAACTTGTAATTTCATTTCTAAATATTTTAGTTTTCTTAGAATTAAGTTCCCTGAGAACGAACCTGGACTTACATAGGCTATATTACTACTAGACAGAGTACACTGCTCTTAGTTGCGTTTTAAGATCGAATAGGTAATCCTTGAATTATAAATTTAAAACTTAGGTAGTTTAATAAAAACGCACATCAAGTGGTAATTTAGAGGCTAACACAAGCAATCAACATCATTGGTGGGATGTATTAACCAATAAACTTTTTGACATAATTAATCTTCTGTCTTGTAAGGAATAAACTGAATATGTGAGGGCATTTTCAAGCAAAACTATCAAAATAAAAGTTGTAGACAAATGAGTTAATATTAACCTCCAATTGGAATTACTCAAAAATACTGAACCAAACGAAAGAAATGATTTTTCTACTGAAACTGGTCAAAACTGTAATTTGGTATGAATATTTTATAAACTTTAACAATTTTTATCTCCTAATCCATAAAGTTTCAGGAGGTCATACTTGGTGGAAAGTAATTTCAATGTGTTGTGAACTTAAAATAAAATCATGGGATTTTTCTAACAATCAGAACATCAAAAACTTTTATTAAACTTCTGATGTCGCAAGCAGTGTCCATTCGGGACAGTTTGTGTTTGGATAATTTTTAAGGACACCAAACATTATCTAAAAATTCACCAAAAATTCACAAAAATACTAGATACATATAAATCTCTATATAAAAATCATAAAGATCCAAATAATTCGTCTTGACCCCAAAATAGCAGCCAACATTTCATAAAATGTGAAGTAAAATCAGAAAATTTTGAAAGAAGCTAATCATTAGTGTAATGGGCTAAAAGATGCACTAAGGAGTTAATGGGCTAGCCCGGCCCAACTAATGAACCGACAATGAATATAAATCAGTAGGCCCACTTGGCCCCATAACCACTATGATCCATTAATCACATAACCCAATTAAGGTTAAGCCCAATAACTAAATTAAGCCCTCACTTAAAAACCCATCACATTTTGGCCCAATTGATAATGGCCCATAACATTTAAACGAATTTCATGAGATAAGTGTAATCAAAATAAAACAAAGATAATTAAGTGAGATAGGCATAAGTAATTATGTTAACCAAGCTATATATTGATATCACAAATGCTAATTCGCGCTAAAATCGGTTACACAACAAATGATGAATAAGGATAACATAACTTAATATGGCATTTCTATATGATAACCTGATATATCAAGTGAAACCACAAATGAAGCCAAGTTACCGAAAATCTAACAACTTATAACTACGCATGTAATGAAAGTAACCTTTCTCACCATAAATCTCTACAACCAAAACGATGCGAATGTTAGAAATATACTTGGATCCCACAATTTATAGCAACATAATGAAAGTGGCATTTCTAGGTAATGGCTTAAGATATGAACTTATGTATATTAGTCCTCTCGTAGGGATAGTCTTGGCTTTGAAATGTGGACGAGGATCATGATGGAATATATGATCAAGGAAGCAATAGATGGGAAGTACCCATTTTGGATAAAGAGATATAATGCTCAGCATATCAAGGTGAGTCATAGACCCCTTTTAAACTACTTTATGTGTTTAACTATAGGGGTGAAAAGCATGATATATAAATGAAATTGCTTATATATATATAAAAAATGATTTTTGATAATATGATTATGAAATGAAATTGTTTCGTATGTTCAATGTGATAAATGTTTTATGATGAGCTTGAGTTCTGTCAACCCGTTTTCTTTCGGTACACTACTATTTACTCCGAAAGTGGAGGCCTGTAGTTAGAGAGTTGCGCAACTAGGTTTCGTCCACCCACCCATAAGTGTAACGGTGGAAGGTTGGTTGCCTTTGTGACGACCCTCACTTCCAGTCCGACCACAGTGGTGCTCTAGCTACCTTAATTTAAATGGTCGTCTCCATGGCAAGACCCTATTATTATTAATACGGCACTTGATTGACAACTTGTTCTATGAAATGAATTATATATATTGTTGGACTCGATAAAATGGTAGTAGTATTGGCTCAAGCATTTACTCATCAAATTATGCCTTTGGCTAAATGGGAAATTTATGTTATTCATGGATGGATATTATGTTTTGAACATATGGTTTGGGTATTCGACCCTATATGGAATTTTGAAAGTTGTTGAAATTGGTAACATTGAAATATTCATAACCGAATAATTTTGGGTATGATATACGATAAATTGATTGATATATTTTCTCTCATAATGATAAATGAGAACTTTATAAGTTACCATGGATTTTTTTTTTCAAGTCTTGAAATGACATTATAGTATTAGGAAAGCTTGATGGTTTGATATGAGAAATTTGTCGGACTTATGGTTTGGAAATTTCAAAATGTAACAATAATATACTTTCTAAGTGTTAAAATGGGCATGTACCAAGATTTATATAAAAACCTATGCACTCACCAACTACGTTTTCGTAGTTGACACTTTTTCTTCATGCTTTTCAGGAAATAAGCTTAAGCATTGAGGATTTATATGCTTCATGATCATTTGCATTGCACTTTGGAGTCAAAAATCAAACCTTGTGATAGGCAATGGAATCCGCCTTGATCATTGTATTTTACTATTTCATGTGCTTGATATTTGTTTCGTGAACTTAATATTCAAGTACGGTGGATGCATTTGTACTTGAAAATTGGTTCACATGCTTGTACATTTGTAAATTCTTTTATCAAATAAACCTATAGTGAATGTTATTTATAATCCTTTGTTTTGAATACTCGACTTTCTGTACATCTCATCGTTCCGCCTTAGTTGAGGTGTTACAGGAGCGGCGCTGGATTTCTCCAACGGCGAGGAAGCACGAAATGATTTGAAAATGAAAAGCAAAACTATAATAATTAAAACGATACATCAACTTGGAACTAGTTCACATGCCACATAGATCATCTACCATATTACTTATAATTGTTGAACGACTAATCACGACCAAGCTTCCTATCAAGTCCCCCGGTCTAAGTGGTCAAGATTCCTGTCAAGTCACCTAACCCTTTAATTAAGCTTCCTGTTAAGTCACCTAATTAAGATTATAAACTAAGCCTGTTTTTATTGCCTAACCTTTATAGTTTAACGGGATTCCTGTTAAGTCACCCAAGCAGTTTGGTTTCCTTTCAAGTCCCCAACCTACTTTACCTAGGTCAAACATACAAACGGTTCAACAATTACAAGCAAATAGTATCACTACATAGGCATGATCACATTATCCAAGCAGATGCATAACAATCTAGCTACTCATGGCAAAACACATAACACTAACAATCATTAATAGAAAAGAATCCATAGTAACAATTGCTAGATAAATAGTCTTGCAACAAAGTATGCTAGTAACAATAATAAAAGTACTTAAACAATAAAAAGAGAGAAATCAAACTAAAGAGGTGAATAATTGATGATGTCGGATTACTGCTGATCACGCCGCGGTGACTTACGCATGTGCCACACCGAATACTCTCCTAGTTGTTGAGGGTTTAGTTGATTACTGATAATTGATTGATTGTTGGTGCTTGATCTTCTAGACGATATGGAGGTGGTAAGAGGGTTTAGTTCCGATGGAAATACCCTAAAAACGACCCCCAAGTCGCCTGGAGGAAGCAAGCTACGACCCTAGGGTTTTAGAGGGGTATTTATAGGTTTTCGGATAAAACCTAGATGAACTGGGCTAACCAGCGGCGTTGGGATGCTTGAGGGAGCGGCGCTGGATTTCTCCAGCGACGCTAGTAGATGACTGGCCAGCGGCGCTGGTGGCTCCTGCTGCACCTCCCGCGTCTTCGTTCAGCTCTGAATCGCTTCCTTGTGTCTTGTAATCATCATAGTCTTTCCTCCTGAGTTACTTGATGCCATTTACCCTCTCTCGCATCTTCTGTGAACCTATATAAACATGCAATTCATTAAGTACCAAAAGTTCCAGAATATTAACTCATTTAGACATATAAATGAAATCTTTCAATAGGGGTTTTTATCACAATTTGGACGCTCATCAATCACCAACTATATATATACTCAAAAATGAAAACAAATTATTAAATAAAGAAAAAAAAACTCACCGTAAACTTCATCAAGGAACTCATGTCTGGCTACATTTCCTCGAAGAAACCACGTAGTTGAATCAAGAGTTGTTTGTGATTTTTCTGGATTTTGAATCCAAAGTTGTTTGGGATTTGTCTTCATCATAAATTTTAAAGATTTTTCTGCTCATGTATGTGTGTGTATATATTGGGGATGTAAATTGCGATTGAAAAAAAATTAGGTTAAGAAATTTGGGAGAAAAGGGGATTACAAAGGGGTGGGTTTTTTGTTTGTTGTTGCAATTCTGGTCCAAACGCATTAAAGGGACAAATCTACCCCTCACGTGACACGCACGTGCGTCGAATAACGGAGACATATGGACGGAAAGTTAAAAATGGACCAGAATTGCAAAACTTTTCCACTTGTGGCACCCGAATTGCCACTTTGCAAATGTTTGGACCAATATTGCAAATGGTGTGATAACACAGGGACCAAAAATGCAATTCGTTCTATATTGGTAGATAATGTTGTGCAAACTAAATAATAAATTTGGTAACAATATAAGTATTTTGATCTAAAGGGTTGTAATTAAAAGTTGAAATTCATTCAAGAGTTCTTATTTGTTTAGAAATGAATTTAGAACATTGCTATATATATATATTGGTAGATATATTGAAGAAGTATATAGTTAGAACTTCATACTTTGAAACTATATTAAACAAAGTGTGTGGAAGGTGTATGATTTAAATACTATAACTTTGAGATAAAGAAATGTGAACAACTGAAATTATTAAATGAAAGGAGTATTGCACGTTTGTTGAATTTTAGTTACAAAACACATATATTCTTGGGATAATGACCTGTGAGTGTAGCTAACTAAGCCAAAATGTATGTAATGTAACCAATGTAACGAAAAACGTATTTGTGTCTATGTAATGCATGTAACCGACTAATCTATAGGTTACCGGTCACCAATTTTTTTCTTTTTATTTTTATAATAAAAACCCTCAAATTTTCTTTTCATCTTCCATCTAATTTTTTTTTTTTAAAAAAATTAGCAGATCTCACAAGATCCATCTACCCAAATCAAAATCAAAACCCAACATATCTAATCTCCATTATATATCACAAATCCATCCAGTCAAAATATATACTCACACAATCTAATCGAATATATACATATCATACTAAAGAATGATATATATATATATACCAAATCGATCAACACACAAGACCACCGCCATGGTATAATGGTGGCTGGAGGTTATCAAGACCAACACCACTGCCACTCACTCTTGGTTGGAGATCTCATTGTTTTGTTAACATTTTTGTTTTCCGGTGAGCTCCTTAGCGGCGGTACGACTTCAAGTCTCGTTCTCCGACAAGTTTTACGGTTTATAAATTGTGTTCAATTGGTGATATAGTGGGATATATGTATGTGGATCTGGGAAAACAAAGTATAACATGATTACATGAAAGATAATAATATAGATTGGAAGTGGGATTAAAACTTTCTTTCGATCAGGCCTACATCACAAATTGCTTCATTTATGTATTTTTCAAGAATCTTCAAATGCTTAATGAAAGGAAAACCTAAGTTCCCAACTACGAATCTGTAAGATATATATATATATATGTATCTATTGAAAGAAGATGGGATTGGATCTTTAAGATATATGTATATGTATGTATTGAAAGAGGATGGAATTGAAGATTCAATTCGTAGTTCGCTCCCTATAATGATTTTTGATCTTTTGTTAAATGGGATAAGGAATTTATGAGTTGTTTGGAGTATTAATTTACATTGTGACCGGCAACTGGTATGTTAGCCGGTTACATGCATTAGATAGACATAAATACGTTTTTCGTTGCATTGCATAAACGGCTTTAAAGATAGTTACATTACATAGACATTTTCGCTTAATTACCTACACTTACAGGTCATTAACCCTATATTCTTAGACTACTCGTATTAAAGTTTATCATGTAACAAATAGAATAAAGGAATAATATTTGCAAGGAGGGTTGTGTTGTGGCTACTAAGATGCATATTCATCTTTCGATGATTGTGTGGAAAAATGAGATTGGATGACAATTGTTTAGTTTTCTTTGGATATAAAATGTTTCTTAAAAACAAATAAAAATGTTATTGTTAAGAGTAAAAGGTTATTCGTGTAAAAAAATAAATTTACAATGACACCAATAAAATTTAGGGGGAAAGTATGAAAGATAAAAATGACTTTATTTTGATTGGTCCACAACTTAACAAATCAATTTGTAACTTTATGTTTATAATTTGTTTGTTTGTTTAGTATTTCTTAGCCTCCTAGTTAAACCTTTTATAGAAAACGATACACATCATTAATTTGCAATTTATGATTTGGCATGCTACATCATACGTAACCAAAACCAGTGTAATGATCAATATATACTCTTTCTAAAACTTTAGTTAAACTTAACTTCATCAACAATATATCAAGCACTAAATTGTAACTCACCCTTTAAAAAAAATTGTAAACTAGATTACTAAATTCATCTATTGAAAATTATATTATTGGCTGGCCTATATATACATAATACACAGTTGTCATCTCCTGAAAACCACACCTACCACTTCATATCAATATAAATAAACACACCCAAAAGCACATACATCTGTGTGTGTTAACTTCAACATCTACTTTTAAAAAAAAAAACTTCAACATCTTCTCTAATTAATTCTTTAGTCTTTTTCACGAAAACCAACCTACCAATAACAATTCACCACATAATATGGGGAGCTTGGGAAGCAATATTCCAAAAACTATGAACATCACAATTAAACACTCATCATATATACAACCTTCAAAGCCCACACCATCCTCTTCTAAGCTATGGACTTCTAACTTAGATTTAGTTGTGGGTAGAATACATATTTTAACTGTTTACTTTTACCGTCCAAATGGTGGGTCAAACTTCTTTGATCCAGTTGTTATGAAACAAGCATTAAGTGATGTGCTTGTTTCTTTTTATCCAATGGCTGGAAGAATGAGTAGAGATGAAGAGAGTGGTAGAGTTGTAATAAACTGTAATGATGAGGGCGTTTTGTTTGTTGAAGCTGTGTCAGATTCAACGTTGGATGACTTTGGTGAGTTTACTCCTTCACCGGAGCTCCGGCGACTTACTCCCACTGTTGATTATTCATGTGACATTTCTACCTACCCGCTGTTTTTTGCACAGGTATTTGTATATGTTATTGTTATTATATCTATATATGTGCTTTCATGAGCTATTACTTATTTATCTTAAGATCTACATTAATTGTATGTGTATTTTTTACTATTTAATGAATGTTGAACCAATCATCAGTAGTTCGATTGGTACATGGGAAAATTTGAGATCTTGAGTTTAAATCTAGTTATAAGTAAAGGGGTTAACTAATATGGTGATAATATGCATTTAGCTGGCTTCTGGTGCCTTCACATTGAAGGGATGATTATTTATTTATCATGTGAGAAATTCAAGAGAGGTGGTAATTGTGATGATTATTTATTTATCACCTAAGAAATTCAGGAGAGGTGGTAATTGTGAGAGTAGCAGAATGATGTTAAGCGGATTTTATATTTTCCCATAAGTAAAGTGCTCTCAAAGAGTGGAGATAAAAGATTTTTTTTAAAGATGGACCTCCTCACCTCACATGTTGCTGATCTCAATTTTATTTTTACTTTTTATTTTTTTTTTATTGAGTGTTGACTTTATATAAAGTCAAGACAGTCCCTGCTCTAAGAACATTTACTAGTAACATAGTAAATGCGATAGTCAAATATGAAAGTACGGGGTAGTCCGTTATGAAGTACGAGTAGTATGCATTAATATGTACTAGTAACATAGTATTCGTAATAAGTTAATAACAGAATACCCTCCATCCTTCCATAATACTGTAGACGAGAACTGTCTAGTTGTTTGAATTTTGAAAATGTGAGAAATTTTGCCTTTTTTTAAGGTTCTAAAGGGGCATAAATATTTATCACCTTCCGATTGTTAAGTTGGTGTAATATAACTTGTCTTTAAAAAAATTAAGAAGGGTTTATTTCACTACAACAAATATGTCATTTTCTCACACTTATTTTTTAATACTTTTAAAATGTGTGAAATTTTTTTTTAATTTAATCACATATATATATAAGTGTAGAAATAATTTACATTTAAAAGTGTGAAGAAATTTAAAAAATCACAATATTTACACACTTATACATGTGGAAAAGAAAAATTCACACTTTCAAGTATGTAAAAATATGTCAATTGTTCACACTCTTAAGTGTTAAAGTTAATTTATAACACTTATGTTCTTCACATAAGGGGAGTGTGAAGAAATCATGTGTTACAAATTAACTTTCACACTTTTAAGTGTGAAAATATTTGACAATTGTTCACACTTTTAAGTGTTAACATTTTGTTTACACATTTATAAGTGTGAAAAAAATTATAACTTTTAAAATTTAGTCACACTTTTAAATGTGATTTTTTTCTACACACTTTATATATGATTGAATTCATAAACTTTTTCACATTTCTTGAATAAATGAGATTTTTTTTTAGTGGTTTCATGTTTTAGCCCATCATAATATTTTTGGAAAGCATCCATACCTATAACATATGTAAACCTTTTAGTTCCCAGACAAATGTTAGTCGATCTAGATGTCACTGACAATCTATCTAGATTCGACCCAAAGATCGAAAAACCAATGTACGTGCGTCTTTAACGCCTTAATCACCCGACCAGAATGCGTATAGCTATAACGGCTTGAACAGTGGTTTAATTTGCCTTATGCATGCTATGACGGTCTCTGGTTATAGTTTTCTTGAGTGACTTAAACAGGCTAGCCTGTTCTTTTTTTTTTTTATTTGATAGACAAAAGAGGTGATATAATCGGTGATTCGCTATCATAAGTTCATAACAGAGTTGAGACAAAGATTATATTTTGTAATAGTGTACATTGATAATGATATTTTTTGATAGCCGAAGGAGGACACAGATCCAATCTAATGTTTCGGAATAAATGATATATATAATAAGTTTTGTTTGATGTGCATTAACAACTTTCTTGTGCTACATAAAGTATTTTATATGCTCGGATGATGATTTATGACCATATAATTTACAATTTCAAACAGGACCGGGATCATTTTTATTAGTAAAAATAAATCTAGACCTTTCACTTATTACTCTTCTTTCAATACCTACTTTTGACAAATTGTAACGTCGAAAATGGATACCACTAAATCATTTACTAAGCTGTTTACTTAATGATCTTTTCACATTAAACATGATTAATTTTAATGATCTTCACAAATAAACATGATTAGACAACATAATGGTCAAACTATTGCCTTACTTGAATTCAACAAGTCATTAAAAATACAAAATGTTAGGTGTAAAAAGCCAATTGTGTTTGATATATGGACTAGAAAACATCATTTCACATGGATTTAGGATTCATTGATTTTGTTTGGTATATGGACATGGGATCCACAATGAGTAGGAGACTTCTATGGGACTAGAAATATGAGTTTTTTCAAAATGGGTTCGGATCGAGTTAGGTTAGGTGTATGAAGAAACAATGTTGGTGAGCCCATATTACCATTTAACAGAAAATAAGAATTGTATGGGAATGTGAATGAAACTAAACGGAACCCGCTTCATGGGTAGTAATCATAAGAATATGTTGATTGCTTTATTTTCTAATTTGTAGATTAAACACCAATAACCAAACAATTTCATTTGAGGATGAAAGTTGTACCACCATTCCCGTACTCATGGGCCAGACCCTCTTTACTTATGATGATGTACCATCTTCGGAATTAGTTGGGGCCCAACCCAAATTTAATAGGGTTGGTGTAAGAGCTCATAAAGTTTGGGGGCCTAATTAAAAGAATTTGGTAACAGTCAAGTTGACCTTCTAGAATACCACATAACTTTTGGATTTTGTTGACTTAGAATGGATATGGAAAGTTGTTCTAATACAAATTTAAGTGACAATCTAAATCTTGGCTAATCACAGGTAACTCATTTCAAATGTGGAGGAGTTGGTCTTGGTTGTGGTGTATTTCATACACTAGCTGATGGTCTATCCTCACTCCATTTCATCAACACATGGTCCGACATGGCTCGAGGTCTATCAATCGCCATCCCACCATTCATTGACCGAACCTTGCTTCGTGCACGTGAACCACCCACCCCAACTTTTGATCACGTCGAGTACCACCTCCCTCCATCCATGAAAACTACCTCCCAAAACATTAAATCAACCCGAAAACCATCAACCACAATGCTAAAGCTCACACTTGATCAACTCAGTGCTCTCAAAACTGCTGCGAAAAATGAAACCGGAAACACTACATATAGCACATACGAAATCCTTGCAGCTCACTTATGGCGTTGTGCGTGCAAGGCACGTGGACTTCCAGATGACCAACTAACTAAATTGTATGTGGCTACAGATGGACGATCTAGATTGAGCCCACAACTCCCACCAGGCTACCTAGGCAATGTTGTATTCACTGCCACCCCAGTTGCCAAATCCTCTGACCTCACAGCTCAACCATTGTCTAATGCAGCATCCTTGATTCGAAGCACTTTGACAAAAATGAACAATGAATATTTGAGATCAGCCATTGACTACCTTGAAGTGCAGCCTGATCTATCGGCTTTGATTCGTGGTCCAAGTTACTTTGCAAGCCCAAACTTGAACATAAACACATGGACTCGATTACCTGTACATGATGCAGATTTTGGGTGGGGTCGGCCCGTGTTCATGGGACCAGCGGTAATATTGTATGAGGGCACCATATATGTTCTACCTAGCCCAAACAATGATAGGAGTATGTCATTGGCAGTGTGCTTAAATGCAGATGAACAACCATTGTTTGAGAAGTTCTTGTATGACTTCTAAGGATTTTTTTGGGTTTGTTGTATTCATTTCTTTGTAATGCGCTTCTGGTGTATCCATGATTTTTGGCTTTCAAGAAAATTGATGTGGGGATATTGCCATTAAAGTTTATCTTCTTGAAAAAAATTGAAATATGGTCCATAGAAGTGGAACATATTAATTCTTTTGAAATATGAATTTTGCTGGAAACTTTCTGCCACGATTCGACAATGGAAGGTTTATCATACGTTGTCTCAACCGGGTCTGCGCTAGAGAGTTCCCTCGAAGTAGAAATGCCTATTTCAAATATCTGATGGGGGAAAACTCCTACTAATCTGCCTGGAGGCATGACGATTAATAGTGGTAAACCCTGCCCCTAAGACTTGAACCTGGATATACTATAGCCAAGTTCTCATAAAAAGGAACTTAATTTCTATATACTTCCCAAGACTTGAACACAAAACCTTATGCAAGGGGATAAGGGATGGTCTTTCAAATAATGAACTAAAGCTCAAGGACGGACCATATTACTTAACAGCTCATAAACTAAGTCAACCAAAACTCCAAAAGATTTTTTCACGTGTTTTATTTATTTTAGACAGCACATTTAAGATTTTTTTTTTTTTTTTGAAAGGTAACATTTAAGATCTTCTAACCTAACCATTTGATACTAAATCCAACTAGAACAAAATTATATCTGTTTTTTTTTTTTTTTTTCTTTGGCAGAAAGTTGTATTAACAATGACTATATGCAAGTTGCAATGTAGTACATTCACGATAAGAAAAGAAATGTACATCTTAATCACCTCCGAATCTTGACTGCGGATGAAAAAATTTGGATTAAAAAACCTGAAAGTTCACAAAAAAAATCCTTATACTACCGTTCTTCACTCTATCTCGTTTTTTACATTCACCCCATTTCCCAAACAAGTTCTGACTCGCATTTTAATTACCTCAAAACTATTAACACTGTTGAACTAGACGGATGACCATTCGTGATAATATCATATTGATTATGAAACATAAATAACATTTTACAGCCGAACCTCTATAAATTGTTACTTGGTAATTAATAACCTCGATAAAACTAATAATTTGTCCGGTCCCAACTAGCGCATTACAAGAAAAATGCCATTTAGAGACATACTTAGCGACTTAATTAGCGACATATTTGAAGCTAGTGACTTGCATAACGATGTCAAGTGAGAAGTTTCTAGAAAAAAGTCACAGATTTTTGCGTCATTAATATGTAAGACGCTAAAATTAGCGACAATAATAACGTTATCTACGTCGTGTCGCTAACTTTTTTATAGCGACATGACTACTATGACAGTAATGTTGACGCTAATCTCAAACAAGTCGCTAGACATGACGCTATATGTGACACTAATTATAGCAAAAAAAATTCTGTTCCATTTCATTTGTCGTTATATATGCCATTGATTATATTAAAACCAACATTTTTTGAGCTAAATAAATAATAACTATACAAATAAATAATCTAATATTTGAAATGAAACATATTCATAAATCCTTATAAAACATATTAAAATTATATTTTAGGTAATTTAAGCACATTTTTCAATATTCCCATATTGCATCTAATTCATACATTATCTATAATTTTATATCTCTAAACAGAATCAGACAAACATTCGACCAAGATCTAACACACAATCACTTCTTTCTTTCTTTCCTATTTACACACACGCATATCAATTCCCCCCACTGTTTTGTATTATCATCACCAAACCGCCACAACACGCGAGCACCAACCCTCGTATTATATTAACTAAATATTCCATTTAATATCAAAGTAACTTCTACAACAAACTAAATTATTTAAGTTTAAACCAAAGATATCGGCTCCTAGCTTGAACATGACCTTTTCGGCTTTCATGAGCAATTGTATACTAAAAAAATAAGAAAATAACACTTTATTAATGACAAATTACCCAGCATATGGAATCTTGTAGAGGAACCTTGCATCTGTTTAAAAAACCATAGACTTTTCAAAAAAAAAAACAAAAACTGAACATAATCCTTCCCTATCTTATTAATTCATGATTTCAATAAGTCAAAATCTAGTATAAATGATACAACCAATATAAAGAATGATGCATGACAACCACAACCACCAATACTAGACAGTCTAAAAGGAAGGTGATGATATTATAAAACCCCGTGACTAAAATATTATACAACCAGTTTTATTTTTTTCAATTGCTTCTTTCCTGTTGATGCTGGCAAATTCTTTACATTCTCTCCAGAAAGTTCCTCGTCTCCTCTCCCACCAGCTACTATTGTTACCTAATGCCTACATACATGATACTGGACTTCAGATTTTAGAATTATACTCTAAATAAATAAGATGGGAGCAACAAGAGCATGCAGTAGGTTTACCTGCAATCATCTTAACTTTAAAGAAAAATCCTTTGCATTAAAGTTCTTTATAAACAAGCAGACGCTACCAAGAACAACCTCGATTTGGTTTTCTGAACTCTAATATATCGGATACTTGGCATGTAACTGCAAAATATATTTACAAAACATAGTCGTTTAACATCATTGGTTGCTATTCATTTGGACATTGTGTCAAAAACTTGATTCATTTAGCATAAGTACCTAATTTTCGAAATAACACCTAGTAAATCGATCAAATGATCTGGATGAAAAACTCACTGAAAACCAACACTCTGAAGAAGGCGGCCATAGCTTTCAAGATGTTAGACAGGTTAACTCTCTTTTTTGAGGCTGGGCTGCCAAATGGTAAGACAATCATCCGCAACGATGATGCAGTCCCCACTAACAACTTAAGTTACCTGTCCAGTGAAGGTGTTTGGAGACTGTCGTTGGCTTCACAGCTCAAGTTAAAGCAACACATACCATTCCTTATAATATGAGACTGGACAGGTAACCGCCTGTCGTTAGGCCGGTTCTTAGGCCACTCCTTATAGGAGCTACTTTTTCCCTACTTCTTACCCATTTTTTCCACTATTCATCAGTTTTTTCTCTCCCAAAAACACCCCCTCCTTATAACCCTACTTCTTCCCCAGTTTTTCACTATTTATTCACTATTTTATTATTTCATTTTTTTTTACACAAAATTAAAAAAAAACACATTTTATTAATAATTAAACCCACATTACATTACTTAAAATAAAAGACAATACAATAATAAAAAAAGACAATACCGGAAAAAAACATAAAATACATAATAATTAATCGATTACTCTTCATCGTCATCATCTTTGATTGACATTTTTCTTAATCCACGGTAAGCCATTTCATTGGCCCACCACTTGTCGTGTTCTGGGCATTTCACTTCCCACGTTGATTTCTCTTCTCCACAGTTGTCGTGGTACGATTCAGCCCAAGTGTATTGGTCGGTCAACGTGTGACCGGCCTTAAAAACATTGTCGATCACCCTCTTCACTATTTTGCTCTCATCCTGCAGAAAATAAGAATATGTCTCTTCGTGTTTCGAGACCCTGCGGCCTGGTGCTTCTATTTCCTGAACGTGTTGGTCGCATTGGTGTCTCTTCTTCCGTAGGAAACCCAGAACCCCAGAGAGTTTATTTTGAAGGAGGGTGTCCTCATTGATATCGACCATGATTCGTGTTTTCATCTCAGCTTTGGTGAGACGAGGTCGGTGAACGTTTTTTGATATTGATGAAGTCATTTGGAATATTGAGTGAGTTAGCAGATGAAACAAGTTTTTTGAACGGTGATGAAACTGGTAAATGCTTTGGGTTGGTATTTATAGAGTAACATTGTAGAAGGCCGTTAAGGGACTGTAAATGTAAATTTTTTTTGAATTTTTGGCCGTTTGAGGGACTATAATTGTAAATATTTTGAAGTGAACGTTGGAGGGACTGTAATTGTAAATATTTTGAATTTTGAACGTTGGAGGAGCGTTTTTGACTTCAGCTATAAATACTGCCTCCTTACCAGATATTTCATTTCAAAACTCAAACTTTTATATATCTGCAATGACTTCTTCATCAAATGCCCCTTACCGAAAATGTTCAATGACTGTCGATCAAGTAAATGAAAGTATCATGGCTGATATCCTCGACCACTAAATGTTCAAAGACCAACTTGTTGAAATTGGTTTAAAACTTCAAGCGAAAAAGAAATGGTGTCAAGAACAAATCAATTATATACAAACGGGGCATTGTACTGAGCTTGAATGTCAATACTTTACTTATTTGCAGGGGAAGTTTGTCAAGATTCAAGAAGTTGTGGAAGAAACTGCTTGTGCGGTCATCACCTTGAATGAGTTCATTAACTTTGTCAAACCAGTTTATGCCCAGAAGAAATAAGTAGGCTCTTTTAATGTTATGTTGTATGTTTTTCTTTATTAAGTTTTTAATGTTATTAAAATTATGAATAAACTTATTTTATTAAGGTAGACTTATTTTATTAAAATACTTAAGAACATTACAATAGTAAAAGACAACACACAATTCAAACTGCTAAAACACACTTAAAATAAACTAAAGCACACACAATTAAACTAAAAAGTCTACTTTATAATCCAGAACAACTAAAAAGGAACAAAGATAAACTGCCTGAAGCAGTGCTCGTATCTGAATCCCCTCCCATGCTTCTCCCGATATATTTGATGCACCGTTGCATAATATTGCACATCCTCTCTGTTGCCTGCTTGTGCAATCAATCGCGTCCAAATTGCCTCAAATTGTTTACATTCCTTCCGCATCTTGGTCCAGTGCAGCAGTGACCTTGCAGTTGAGCCTAGCTTTGTGGTCCTCCATTGGTCTCCACATTGAAAATTTAGTAACTTCATCTGTAACATCCTAAATCTTTTTCTTATATATGTTGATTTTGCCGTTAGTCAAACTTAGCTTTTCATCCAGTCGTTATATGTGTTTAATGTGCTTAGTTAATATGTCGCGTATTCAGGGTGTGACATAAAATTAAGTGTGATTAATATGTGTGTCAATTGAGTAGAGTGTGTGGTTGTTACTTAAAGATGAAGTTAAAATATTCTCTAGTCTCGTTAACTTGTCACTCATCGTTTTTTTTGTACATGACAATTCTTAATTTTAGTTTGACTATATATATATATATATATATGACCAATATTTCGTTATCCATCTAAGTAAACTAAAAGAATAATCGGGTTAATGTTAACAATTAATTAGAATAATTACTAAGTTGGTCCATTAGTATACCTATTTTGTAGTCAATTTTATATGGCCTGTTAGTCGACCTAATCCATATTCGTTGGCCCAAATTGTAGATAAAACCCTTGTTGTCATATCTCTTGGCCCAAATATTTATAAATACCCTCCCTAGACGATTCATTGTATTCGAAAAACAAATCTAAAAACCCTAAACGAAACGTAAGAAACTCTGTGCAGAAGGAGAGGCGGTAAAGTGGTGACTTTGCGCTTGCGTTTGGTTAAATTGATTCGGTTTTTATAGCAAGGTAACACTCAGTTGTCATTAGTGTACATTCATAAGAATCGTTTGGTACGTAGGGATTGATCCTTAGTTTCGCGTGTCATTGATATGATTACACTATATCGATTTGTAAACTCGTCTAGTTTTCTTGCATGAATACAGTCGTTGTTCTCTTTTTAGTCACCGCAGAATTGTTAAGAGTATTTTCAGAGAATTAGTAGCAAATCTATGCTATAAAAGTTTGTATAACCCGAGTAAAGAGTTTGTAATGACGTACTGGATTCACTTTGAGTTTCAGATGTGTGTTTTAAATATTAATTTAGTCTAAGTCAACTAGGCAAGAAATATGGGTCTTGCGTTAGGTTAAGTCTAGTCACAACGTTGAGGATTACGACTTGACTTGTTAGGCGACATGGTTATATATGAGTATTATTTATCGTTTTTAATCTCAAGAATGCGAAGTAATTAATTAAAGATCAGACTAAAATTATCTACGAGCAGTAGTTACACGAGTAGCTTGCTTCAATTCGACATAATTTTTATGAGAAGTCGAGTGTTCATGTAAGCTTACAAGTACTAGACTCGGCACTTTGCTCATTCTGTAAAGTGGCGAACTCGTTGCTGAATCATGTGGCGAAAAAAGAAAAAAACATATACTATAGAATAACTAGATAGTAGCATGACATGTTAATTTATAGCCATGGCAAGGCCACACGTACATACATGCCATCACCATCTAGAGAATATTTAGCTCTTTCACCTTGAAGTGTAAATACGTAGTTTAATTGATCATTAATCGTTTTATTAACATCACATCCTAAGTATGACTACAACTTGTTTTGAAATTACTTGGTCAAAGTGCTGTTCGAAATATGGCCAATATGCATTAGTTGAAAACTTCTTACATGCCAAGATATTATGCTGTTAGTTAGAGATGATAATTAATGTGGATGAGAATATAAATAATTAAAAGTGATTAATAATATGGAAACTCGAAGTTGATCAGTAGGGGGATTATTGCCAAGACATTAGATGTAAATTGTATATGTGTATATATTTGTAGGAAACTTTGTTTGACGAGGAGTAAAGGCGTAACTCGAAGATAAGGTAAGATAACTTACTTTTAACACCTGGGGACATAACAAAAATTAGTTTTATTGATTACTCCCTACTTTATGAAGTTAACGATCTCATGCTTATATTGGGTATGGGTTGTATGTGGGAGGTTTATTGGGACATTGTTTATGCATGCTTTAGTCGATACGAGCTTATTGTTGTAATGTTGTTTAATGTAGCTTGTGATTGAGTTGCTTTAGTAGATACGAGATTATTTGTGACTTGTACACATAGTACACTAGACTTGACTAAGTTGCCATGTCACTTGCACGTTAAGGGCCCTAATGTTGATATGTGAAAATTAGTAGCAATTTTAAAGGAGAATATAATAAAGTAGCTAATGAAAATAAGTAGCATTGCGTAGCATTCTTTATGTGCAAAGTCTCGAGTACTGAGTAGCAAGTGTTAAGCTTAACCCACATTTGGTCTCGTGGATCATTTGTGTTAAGTAGCCCATCCGGGGGCGACGTATACTGTTCCCGGTGGGGTCAATCTTTTAAGTAGCTGAGTAATTCTGTTGGGTGTGATTGGCCTTTATAGTAGTTTGCGGATTACTCGTGGATTGGTTATGCCTTTCCATAACGACGCCGATGGACCCCCGAAAGGTTTACCATTCATGTCGGGTGTGAGGTTCCCTGTGAGGTCTTATGACCGCCTGCACACAAAACCTTTATTGTTGATGGCATAACCTAAGTAGTTAAGTAGTTAAAGAGTTGAGTAGCTTAGTAAAGAAGCTAAAGTAGTATTTGAGGATTGCTAGGCACATTGTAGGATTTGATTATCCTATTTCAGTAGTATTTTTTGATATGTGTAATTGTACCTATATATTTGCATGAGACACTTTTATTGAAATGATTTTAATTGGCAATCTTTTTGTTGTACTAACCTGTTATCTTACTCAGCTTTAAAAGCTGACACTTGTTTTGTGGAAAATGTGTTGTGCCCTCAGGTTAGGCATTGATTGATTATTTGATGGCTTGATTGAGAGTGGGGTAGCTAATAAATGGAGTTAGTGGATGATGGCTTTAGTTACCCTTAGTTTTCTTATTTTAGTAGATTCATTATTTAGCCGTTTGACATTTAATATGTAGATTGTGAATTTCATGAGAATTAATGTGATGATACTTTGTCGGTAACACCTTTATGAGAAAATTATGATGTTTTAAGATTCCGTTAGGGATCATTTAGGATTTTTTAAAAGTCGCTTCCATATTTTATTAACGGAGTTTGATTTATTATTTAATATTTTTGGAAATTCACATTTTTGTAAAGCAAGGTGTTACAAGATGGTATCAAAGCCGTAGTTTAAGTGAACCGTGGGCCATAGGTGTAGGTCATGGACTTAAACTAGTAGTGTTTGTTGCGCATTTGAATTTAGGTAGTTGTGCCTTAGCCATAAGGAGCTTGCTTTTAGGACAGTTTGGGATTAGTGTGCGAGTAGAACTAAGGCTTTTGTGTATCTGTGACTATATGCATATTTATGTAGTGTAACCTTAGTCTCCTTTCTATATTCATCGTTAAATTCAGTCGTGTGTGATTTTATAGAAGTATGGTGACTACACGGAACCAGACTAGCCGAAATGATGGTAATGGAGAGGGTGTTACTAACCCGAATAACAATGTGGTTGCTGGTCCTACTCCAGCTGAGTTGGTTGAATTGTTACGATCTGTTAATAATGAACTGACCCGAACCAGACAAGAGTTGCAAGAAGTGAGGGCTGAAAGGGATTTTTTGTTTAACCAACCTGAAAGGTCGGTAGAGAGTTACCCTCGTCGAAACTGCCAATATGAAGAGCCATCTCCTACTCGCAGCGGTACAGGTATTACTCCTTCGGTTCATTCTATTCACCGATGGGATGACAGGGTTCATAATGATAGCGATGGTATGGATGGTGATGTTGAGGTTAATAGAAGATGTAGGGTTGTTGGTGACAATGCCAGACATCGGGATGATGACTATGATGGCGGTGATAGGCGTGGGGAATTTAAATTCAAGAGTTTCAAGGACTGTGGACCTGCTAGCTTTACTGGAAGTACTGGTCCCATTGCTAGTATGAGATGGATCCGACAGATAGAGATGACTTTCGGGGCGAGTGGCTGCCCTGAAAATAAGAAAGTTGTGTTTGCTGCTAAAATGTTAGACAATGATGCACTTGATTGGTGGGATACTCGTATTCAGCCACGAGGCTCTCGTTTTATTGCTAGCTTGACTTGGGAGTCATTTGTGGAGTTGTTTAAGAAGGAGTTTTGTACCGATTGGGAAACGCAAGCTATGGAGTCGGAGTTTATTGCTTTGAAAAAGAGCGATAAAACCATTGCTGATTATTCTCGGAGTTTTGTAGAAAAGCTTCGTTTTTGTAAGCACCTGTGTCCTAGTGATATATCACAGGTGAATAGGTATGTTTCAGGTCTTCCTGCTGATTATCGTCCGATAGTTAGGATGCAAAAGACTCTTAGAGACGCGATTGAGATGGCTAAATCCATTGAGCATGATATGAAGCCTCATGATAGGAGAGATACTTCTTTAGGTAATAAGAAGAAATATGATGGGTCTTCCGGTTCTGGTTCATCTAAAAAGTTTAAGGATGGGTCCTCTAATGGTTATGACAATAAGCAGTCCGGGACTTGGTGTGATCGTTGCAAGTCTAAGCATTCTGGGTCATGTACCGTTCAAACTACTCGTTGTGGAAATTGTACCGAGTTGGGTCACTTCTCTAAAGATTGCACAAAAGAAGCTCGTTGCCATCAGTGTAAGCGGACTGGACATGTGAAGGCAAATTGCCCACAGTTGAAGAATGATGAGAAGAAAGATGATCGTCCCAAAACTAAAGCTCGTGCCTTTAACATGCTTGCTTATGAAGCTGAGGCGAAGGACAAGGTAACTAACAATACTGTTCTTATTACTTGATGATAATTACTTTATTTCGTGTGAGCCGAATGCAGTAGCTTTTGATTTATTATTATTCTTATTTACTTTATAGAGTGATGTACCTACTAGTATTTATTTATCAACTTGGGAAGAAATTGTCGATAGTAGTAATTTGTTTTATTGCGAGATGTAAACGAGTTTAGGATGGTAGTGGTCTATGATTTTGATGATGTTAATAAATGCACTGAGGGTGATGGACATAATTTAGAGCGGGTAGTGTAAGAATAGGAATGGCAGAAATGAAATAAAGTTGATGCTTACCCACGCAAGGGGTTTTGGATCATGGTGCGAGTATGTCGTGAGAATTGGAGATCGATATGGGAGGTTATGGCTCTCGTTTCGTTGCTTGCTGCTGATTCCGGGGACAGAATCTTTTAATGAGGAGAGAATTGTAACATCCTAAATCTTTTTCTTATATATGTTGATTTTGCCGTTAGTCAAAACTTAGCTTTTCATCCGGTCGTTATATGTGTTTAATGTGCTTAGTTAATATGTCGCGTATTCAGGGTGTGACATAAAATTAAGTGTGATTAATACGTGTGTCAATTGAGTAGAGTGTGTGGTTGTTAGTTAAAGATGAAGTTAAAATATTCTCTAGTCTCGTTAACCTGTCACTCATCTTTTTTTTTTTGTACATGACAATTCTTAATTTTAGTTTGACTATATATATATATATGACCAATATTTCGTTATCCATCTAAGTAAGCTAAAAGAATAATCGGGTTAATGTTAACAATTAATTAGAATAATTACTAAGTTGGTCCATTTGTATACCTATTTTGTAGTGAATTTTATATGGCCTGTTAGTCGACCTATTCCATATTCGTTGGCCCAAATTGTAGATAAAACCCTTGTTGTCATATCTCTTGGCCCAAATATTTATAAATACCCTCCGTAGACAATTCATTGTATTTGGAAAACAAATCTAAAAACCCTAAACGAAACGTAAGAAACTCTGTGCAGAAGGAGAGGTGGTAAAGTGGTGACTTTGCGCTTGCGTTTGGTTAAATTGATTCGGTTTTTATAGCAAGGTAACACTCAGTTGTCATTAGTGTACATTCATAAGAATCGTTTGGTACGTAGGGATTGTTCCTTAGTTTTGCGTGTCATTGATATGATTACACTATATCGATTTGTAAACGCGTCTAGTTTTCTTGCATGAATACAGTCGTTGTTCTCTTTTCAGTCACCGCAGAATTGTTAAGAGTATTTTAAGAGAATTAGTAGCAAAGCTATGCTATAAAAGTTTGTATAACCCGAGTAAAGAGTTTGTAATGACGTACTGGATTCACTTTGAGTTTCAGATTTGTGTTTTAAATATTAATTTAGTCTAAGTCAACTAGGCAAGAAATATGGGTCTTGCGTTAGGTTAAGTCTAGTCACAACGTTGAGGATTACGACTTGACTTGTTAGGCGACATGGTTATATATGAGTATTATTTAACGTTTTTAATCTCATGCATGCGAAGTAATTAATTAAAGATCGGACTAAAGTTATCTACGAGCAGTAGTTACACGAGTAGCTTGCTTCAATTCGACATAATTTTTATGAGAAGTCGAGTGTTCATGTAAGCTTACAAGTACTAGACTCGGCACTTTGCTCATTCTGTAAAGTGGCAAACTCGATGAATAATGTGGCGGAAAAAGAAAAAAACATATACTATAGAATAACTAGATAGTAGCATGACATGTTAATTTATGGCCATGGCAAGGCCACACGTACATACAGGCCATCACCATCTAGAGAATATTTAGCTCTTTCACCTTGAAGTGTAAATACGTAGTGTTAGGTCCAGTTTAAGCTAAACTGGAGCTCTCCAGTGACATCTGGAGAGCATGAAGAATTGTCCGAAATATTAGAAGTCCAGTTGCATTGTACAGGTTTAGCAACTGATGACTTCCTCCAGTTGAGATCAGAAGACTAGAATCTGAAGACCTTCCAGTTGAAGTCAAAGACAACAAATGGAAGATAGAGATTGGCAATGGCAGCGAAGCCCAGTTGACAATCTACCAGATCAATCAACTAGAGAATCCTCCAGTGTAAATGCTCTTACAAAGCTTTACACTGATTACGAGGAGGACCTTTTTACTCTACATCTTTTTAACCGGACAATGATATTGTCTTTGGATAAAGATACAAAGATGTAGAGGGGTTGAATAAAGTAACCTTTTGTCTTACTTTATTTAACACACACAAAGGATTATTTAAACAATACTTTTGTGTGCTGTCAACCATATTTGTACATCGAAGTTGAGATCCCCATGCTTAATCTTCGACTATAAATAGAGGTCCTTGCACAAGCTGTTTTAACAACTTTGCAAATACATATATTCTGCAATATTGGTGAACTTGTGCAATATTCTCTCAATCGCAAAAAGAAACATTTCACAACTCTAAGTGTTTCGATTGTTTAGGAGAATTTCCAAGTTTAGATCAATTGTAATTCATGGGTTGTTAGGATATTTACATTCTTGTATTATCTTGGTTCCGCAACAACCTTGTATTTTATTTAAACAAGTAATAAATAAAATACACTTGAAAATTACATATTGTCTCACCAGTTTATATACTCGTCATTTATATTATTGCATGTATTAATATTCTGTCACTTTAATACTTAATTCCAGTTAACCTGGTACACGATCAATCTAAACTGGTCACGTCCAGATTAATTGATCGTGTTGCAAAGTTCACTCACCATCGACATAGAGGTGTCTTCAGCACCCATCTAATAATAGTTGGGACTAAAAAGTAGTTTAATTGATCATTAATCGTTTTATTAACATCACATCCTAAGTATGACTACAACTTGTTTTGAAATTACTTGGTCAAAGTGCTGTTCGAAATATGGCCAATATGCATTAGTTGAAAACTTCTTACATGCCAAGATATTATGCTGTTAGTTAGAGATGATAATTAATGTGGATGAGCAAATAAATAATTAAAAGTGATTAATAATGTGGAAACTCGAAGTCGATCAGTAGGGGGATTATTGTAGAGATGCATTGCTATTTATGAAGTGATGTAAATTGTATATGTGTATATATTTGTAGGAAACTTTGTTTGACGAGGAGTAAAGGCGTAACTCGAAGATAAGGTAAGATAACTTACTTTTAACACCTGGGGACATAACAAAAATTAGTTTTATTGATTACTCCCTACTTTATGAAGTTAACGATCTCATGCTTATATTGGGTATGGGTTGTATGTGGGAGGTTTATTGGGACATTGTTTATGCATGCTTTAGTAGATACGAGCTTATTGTTGTAATGTTGTTTAATGTAGCTTGTGATTGAGTTGCTTTAGTAGATACGAGATTATTTGTGACTTGTACACATAGTACACTAGACTTGACTAAGTTGCCATGTCACTTGCACGTTAAGGGCCCTAATGTTGATATGTGAAAATTAGTAGCAATTTTAAAGGAGAATATAATAAAGTAGCTAATGAAAATAAGTAGCATTGCGTAGCATTCTTTATGTGCAAAGTCTCAAGCACTGAGTAGCAAGTGTTAAGCTTAACCAACATTTGGTCTCGTGGATCATTTGTGTTAAGTAGCCCATCCGGGGGCGACGTATACTGTTCCCGGTAAGGTCAATCTTTTAAGTAGCTGAGTAATTCTGTTGGGTGTGATTGGCCTTTATAGTAGTTTGCGGATTACTCGTGGATTGGTTATGCCTTTCCATAACGACGCCGATAGACCCCCGAAAGGTTTACCCATCATGTCGGGTGTGAGGTTCCCTGTGAGGTTTTATGACCGCCTGCACACAAAACCTTTATTGTTGATCTTAAATGGCATAACCTAAGTAGTTAAGTAGTTAAAGAGTTGAGTAGCTTAGTAAAGAAGCTAAAGTAGTATTTGAGGATTGCTAGGCACATTGTAGGATTTGATTATCCTATTTCAGTAGTATTTATTGATATGTGTAATTGTGCCTATATATTTGCATGAGACACTTTTATTGAAATGATTTTAATTGGCAATCTTTTTGTTGTACTAACCTGTTATCTTACTCAGCTTTAAAAGCTGACACTTGTTTTGTTGAAAATGTGTTGTGCCCTCAGGTTAGGCATTGATTGATCATTTGATGGCTTGATTGAGAGTAGGGTAGCTAATAAATGGAGCTAGTGGATGATGGCTTTAGTTACCCTTAGTTTTCTTATTTTAGTAGACTCATTATTTAGCCGTTTGGAATTTAATATGTAGATTGTGAATTTCATGAGAATTACTGTGATAATACTTTGTCAGTAACATCTTTATGAGAAAATTATGATGTTTTAAAATTACGTTAGGGATCATTTGGGATTTTTTAAAAGTCGCTTCCGTATTTTATTAACGGAGTTTGATTTATTATTTAATATTTTTGGAAATTCACATTTTTGTAAAGCAAGGTGTTACATCATCCCAAAAGGAGATGTCGGGATTGCTCATTTCACACCTACCCGTAACAGGGTCCGGTCTCCTCGTCACCCAACATCTCGACAAACAAAGATCTTTTGCTTTAGTCCACACACTTCTAGACATTGTGAATGTAATGGTTTATGAAAAATGGTTTATGGAATAGTTTGATAAAGATAAAATGGTTTGGAAGTGATATGAAGTTGAAATGGTAGTGTGGAAGGAGTATAAATAGAAAATGAAAATAAAAAATAAAAAATTAGTGGCCTACTAGCCGTTGTATTTAAAAAAAGGTTTTTGAATTTTTTTTAATGGTTCAAACGGCCACTTCGGGCCCCACTCTCCTCACGCTGCACATCTAAACTCGGAAGAAACCAAACAGACGCCATGGAAGACGTCCCCGTGCTAATAGCGTCTACCGGTGGTGGTGCGTCGGACGCCGGTAGACATACCTATAAGCACCAGCCTTATAATAGTCCTATATATGGCTGCGTCTTCAACTCCTAAGACGACCGACGTTGTTGATATAGAGCGTCTAAGAGGCTGCGTGCCACCATCCAGTCCTCCCGTGGACTCTACAAGACGCTTCAATGTGGGGCCAAAAGCTTGTTTTCTTCCTATTTTCAAATGCAATAGAGAGAGAAAATGTAAAATGGTGGAACCAAGTTCTGAAGAAGCTTGCCTTTATAGGAAGGGAGAGTCCTAAGGAGAGTCGTGAGGAGAGTCATGCTGACGTGGCAGTGAAAAAACTAAAATACTCTCTCCTTATAAGAACCGGCCTTAAAGCAACACACAAGGACTGCAAAGAAACAGATAATCATAGAACAATATCAGCAAAAATCGAAATCTATGATATGATTTTATATGCCTTTATAGTCTTGTCTTGTCACAGTGAATAAAGAGAGATAAAGGGGAACACTCGGTGCCTGATGACTATCAACGATTGTGATGTCTTCAAAAAATCAAATGCTTTGACGACGTCTCAAAGCTTTTTAAATATGCCTACATGCATGCTACATTTTGTAGTATATTTTAGTTGTTTAAAGCTTTTTATTTGTATTTTAAAAAAACACAATTAAAACACATTGTGTTAAATTCAGATCACAGTGTGTTTTCTGTTTTATAGTTTTTACAGAAATTTTAGTTTTTAAATAAACATTTCATAGTACTATAGGGTAAAATTATTTTGAGAACTTTTTTTTGCGAGAATCTTTGAAAACTTTTCAAATCAAGCCCAACCAATGCTTGTTCTTTACATGAAAATTGTTGTTTGATTGTCTTCTGAATAACTTATGTGTAATTTTGAAGATTATAATTGTGTGGAGCATGAATTATCATCCGTTATACAATTATGTGGAGATTTGGATTCTTGATCACATGTGCACGAATATTGCTATGATCACATGTATGCAAGTCGATCACATGTAATCATAGCAATATTCGTACACATGTGATCAAGAATTCAAATTTCCACATATTTGTATAACAGATGATAATCCATGCCTCCATACAATTATAAACTTCAAAATTAAACATAAGTTATTCAGATTACAATCAAAAAACAATTTTCATGTAAAGAATAATCATCGGTTGGGCTTGATTTGAAAAGTTCTCAAAGGTTCTCACAAAAAAAAGGGTTCTCAAAATAACTTTTCACTATATATATATATATACATAATACCCCTATATAAAGAGAATAGATTAAGACATTAAGTAAAAAAATTTTCTCCAAAATACCTTCACCTTATCTTTAAAGTTTCAAACTTACCCTTCTATATCTATATCTATACTCTATATCCCTTATAATACAAACTACAAATTTATTTTTAAAATTTTAAGCAATTTTTTCAATATCCCAAATCAATCTAATACCTATCTATATCTATATCTATACTATATTATAAAGAAAAATCTACTTTTGATTTTCAAATTAAAATTTCAATACAATTTTTAAGTTATAACAATGTAAACATTATAATGCATGATGTACCATTAATTATATCTTGAAATATATTCACATTTAATTCTCCATCACAAAACAAAATCTTTTTTCTTTATTGATCGTGAATTATATTATTATTTTTAATTGATTAAGAACTAGGTTTGCTTAGGTTAGGAAGTGAAAATGTTGTTTAGTTGGCTTGTCTAGTAGAACTGTGGAAGAGAAAAAAAAATAGTAATTCTTCTAATGAATTATTTGGTTGAGGCGAGGATGAGAAAACAACAGTCAATTCAACTATACAACCATTCTAAATTGATACATTGTACTTAACTAAAGTCAATTATGTTATTAGTTTCTTCATAAAATGTTCCATTTGATTCTAAAACAGCCTAAGACAGTCAAAACCTAGAGCAACCTAGATTGTATAAATTTTCTCACCATATATTATTGATTTTTTTTTACGGATAGGACTATATTTTCCGCCATTGGTGTAACTAGGAACTTCTCCCAATATATTTGTAAAATGAGGAAGTCTGGTGTTGTAGACACCGAACTTGTCCACGTACATTGAAGTCCGGTATTGTAGACACCGAACTTGGTCTAGGTGGCACTCAGAAAGCATGTGCGGTTTGATGCCAATTGAGGTAGTTTTTGTCCACATGGGCAAGTTCGGTGTCTACAACACCGGGCTTCCTAGTTTTACAAAAATATTGAGTCTTGTTCCTAGTTACACCAATTGAGGTAGTTTTGTCCCATCCGTACAAATTTTTCTATATTATTAGATAAAATAAAATAATTCTTAAACCAAGTTTCTTGTATATCAAAATATAATGACTATCAAATGTCTTCACTTTGAAAAATCATTTGGTTACCAAAATTTGAGAGTAGAAGGATGATGAGAATTCAAAATTAGATCAATCGTACGTTAGATAGTTATTTGTTATTCCTATTCCTATCATTAAAAAAAAAAATTCGAATTCAAAAGACAAATTTCTCTTGCCAAACATCATATTGTTTCATCCATCTAGTTTCGATGAAACACATACACACTACTTAAAATATTGAAAGACGAAGACGGTGCGGTGGATGGTTATGGTTGGACACGACGGTGATGGTTATGCTTGGCGGCGTCTGTGTCGGAAAGTTTCCAAAAACTGCCCTATAAGGAGACAGCGGTGTAGTAGCCGGGAAATGTGGATGCCTTTGTATTACATTTTTTAAGGATGCATGATGCATCCAACTATAAATAATATATATCTTTTACAATTTCTATTGCATCCTGAGATTTTTGTTCATGTTTTGGTGTTGGTGCATCTAAGCTACTTAAACTAAGTACTATTGTTCATTTGTGAGTTCAGTATAATGTGTTCTTTTTCTATTTTTTCTGGATGCACTAATTTATATCGGCATTTTCATTATATTTTTATGGATGCATTATGCATCCAATTATGAATAATATATAATTTTTTTAACTTACTTTTACATCATAAGATTTTTTTTTCATGTTATGGCGGTTGTGCATCTAAGAACGGTTGTTCGTTTGTGATTGTATTGTGAATTCCTTTTTTTTAGATGCACAAATTTGTCACAGAGTATTATTATTTCCCCTTCTGGATATGGATGCAATGATATTTGTGCATCCATAAAAACTAAAATGGGTTCTTTATATGCACAACTTCAGAATATGGATGCAATAATATCTGCGTTTTTGTTTACGACAGTTACATTCAATATTAGTAATAAAAGGAAAAAAAATCTCCATGTAAAAACTAAAATTCCTATTTTATCCTTTGTTCTCACCGTTCTTATTTTAAACTTGTTCTCACCGGAAAGTTACCCTATATATATATATGTATATATATTAAAACCAAAGGTATGAAAATGCGTACAAAGAATAGTATCGGGCAATTTTATTTCTTTGGGCTCATTTTTTTTCTTAATTGACCACTTCATTTTCTTTTGGACCCATCTAATATATTTTCAATTTTGGGCTTGACAAATTATGTTTTGATCTTTTAAATTGCTTCCAATTTATTTACAAAGATCACTTATTTTAATTGCATATTATTATTTTTTAAATCTGTAACATTTTTAAGATTATCTCATCTTATTACAAGTGAACTATTAAATAGTATATCTACAAATACCAGTAGGGTGTATATTTTGAATATACACACCTAACAATCTCCGAAAAATTTGTTTGCAATACTTGTTAGTTTCAATGTTATTTCGGTTGATATTTTATTATTATGGATTATTTTTGTTTCACTTTCTATTTTCAATGATTTGGGAAATTAGCTTTAATTATGTTTGTATTATTTTGTATTTTTATTTTAAATGCTCTACTTTCATACTTATTATCTTTTAGAATTTATAGAATATATTAATCTGTTATAAAATTATATTGTCGATTTTTTCTAACTTGTAATTGTTTACTCATTAAAAAATCAATATCAACTCAACTTTTGAGCTATATAATGTTTCTAAAAGCATGTAATAATTTTTATATAGTACAAAGCACAATAAATATAATGTCTCTCGAGGCAACGCTTGGGTAACTTATCTTGTTAAAATTTTTTTATCAAATTGTGTGCAAACTACAGTGATGAACTTACTTAAAATTTTGGGCTGCATGATTTTGGGCTGCCTGATTTTCAAACCTTCTGTTTCTAATTTTGGGCCTTATTTTTCTTTTGACTTTCTTCATCTCTTTATTTTGAGCATATTATATTTTTCGGCCTTGAACTTGGTACATTTTTCATTTTTTGTCATTCAAGTAAAAAATTGCAAAAAAGACCCTAAACTTTGTACTTTTTCCACTTTTCATCCCCACAATAACGGAATTAGTTTTTCTCCGTTAAGGTTGTCAATGCTCGTTAGTTTTTTGTTCACTTTTCGTCTTTCCCATATTTTTGTTCCACATTTTTTCATTTTGATAATTTCAAAACTGCCCAATGGTATATAAACTGCATTTGAAAGAAGAGTAAGAGACATATTACAATTTTTTTTAATATTTATACTTACCAACATATATTTATTAAAATTTAGATAACACAATATACTTTAAAAAAACATTATATTATAACTGTGTTTTGGTTCGATGATTTGTAGAGTTCAATAATTAAAAATGTTAGAAAAATAGTTTGCATATATATGTTTAATTAGATATGTTCACATTAAATATAATAGTAGTTTTAGTAATACTAAGAGTATGAATATTTATTGTTTATTATCTTAAAAAAAAAGTTAAATTAAGTATAACCTAAAAGAGACATGTGTCGTTTGAATATAGTGTCATGTGCCACTTAAAGAAAACCTCAATCGTATTTTAGTATATCGGTAGGGATGACATATTATGGGTTTGATTTTATTTATTCATCGTATTAATTGTCATGTTCATAGATTTTCGTGATTTCTTTGTTTTATTTGATACTAGCTCTACTCATTCAATAGTTTTTTTTAAGATTCGTTGCCTACTTTTTAACGATTTCTACATCACTGGGCAATTTTGAAATTATCAATATGAAACAATAAGTGAAAAAAAGGACGAAAAGCAAACAAAAAAAACTAACGAACGTTGGCAACCTTAATGGGGAAAAACTAACGCCGTTATTGCGGGGACGAAAAGTGAAAAAAGTGTGAAGTTTATAGTTTTATTACTATTTTTTCACTTGAAGGACGAAATGTTGTCAAATTTAGGGCGAAAAATATAATTTTCTCCTTTATTTTTAATGACTTTTATAAAATAAGACCGATAACAACACTTATAAAAGAATGAGAAAATATGTTACGAATATTTTATCGATAATAGAAAAAGATATGCCAATGAAATATTTTTATATTAGTTACGACATTTCGACAACGATGAGATAATATGTTAGAAATAGTTATGCGTTCATGAATAGAGATAATAAAAACCCACAAACTTTTAGAAGAAAACATGTATTATTTAAATGATTAAGAATAAAACAAAAGTTGACATTTGTTAGTTAAAAAATGAGCAGTAAAGGTTTTGTGTAAAAGTCAAATTAGTTGCAACGACAAACTCCATTTATAATAATATAAGAGTTATAAGAATTTTTTTTCCGGCACTTGATCACTTCGTTTTGAACCAACCTTTGGATAACAAAAGTCTTGTTTCATCTTTAAATGACATTACCATTGGAAAGTATACTCTAACACGTTTCCGTGGATAACTTGAACGTTAAAAACGGAGTTACGGTTTAAAAGTTATAGTCGTTTGAAAATTCATGTTTTTTGCTGAACGAGAAAAAGTTACGGTAAACCCCTTTTGCGGCGAACCTAAAAGGTCAGAAAAATGGACAAGACCAAAGTTGCGCCGAACCTAATAATAGTTGCGGTGCAACTTTTTACCTGACAGCAAAAATCACAATTTTGACACTTTTATTGACTTGCAAAATTCCTAAACTCAACCACAACTTCAAACCACAACATTTATGGATTCAATCAAGTATTTGACACGCTATTTACCATTTACAAACATTGTTTTGACCAAAAGAATCACGAACCATCAAATGGGTTGTTTAACCTAATGAACGACCTAGTTAACATTAGTATGACTATAAACAAGTCAAATGACCAAAATCTTGACATTACCACAGTTTTTATACCAAAATAAACTTGTTTAACCAAGACAAAGGTTTGTATCAAGAGACATAATATACCAAGGGATTGTCTATGCCATTTTTCAAGTTGCCAACATTCCAAGATGGCTAAAATACTTTCAATAACAACTTTCACTTAAAATCTATCACTTGATCAAATCCTTTCCTTTGCTATTACCAATTCCTATAAAAAGGATAAACAACTAAAACGTAACCAATGCTTAGTCAATGCATATACAAATGATCATAATCAAGTTACCAAAACATCAAAGCAACATATATAGCCTATCTTTTGATAGCCATTTCACCATATCAATCATAAATACAAAATCATCACAAATCACTTTCAACATGACCATGGACAATGCTAGTAGGACTTTACCCACATACTAGTCTTAATCATAAAATTGGCTAGTAGAAATTTACCCACCTACTAGCTCTAATAATCAAAATCACATTATACTAGTAGGAATTTACCCATCTACTAGCTTTCATAATCAAACATGAAATATGTTAGTAGGAATTTACCCACCTATTAGCTTTCATATCCATTAATCAAACTTTTCTAGTAGGAATTTACCCACCTACTAGCTTTCATTCAACATTCATATTGCTAGTAGGAATTTACCAACTTAGTAGCTTTCATAATCAACCAACATATGAACATATGAATTTATTCACCTATGATCTCTATTAACAAGAACATGATCATATGCATATATACTCACCTTAAACTTGGCTATTTTGCACTATATGGCTATTAGGCTCAACTAAAAATCATCACCACCTATACAATATATAATATATATCTATAAGGTCCATTATCTCAATTGTTTCACAAACAACCACTTGAGTTCACCATGAACTCATTCAATATGGTGTTTGGCTATACAAAACATTTCAAAACCTTTTTCATAACAAATTTCTCTATCAACAATCACTAGCCAAACATCAAAATATAGTATTATGATTATGGGGTTTTTCATCATCAAATTTGCTCATTTGCATTAACACCCAATTCAATAATAAGAACCCTAATTTCAATTGAATCAAAATAACACTTCTTTAATAAGATCCCCAAAATTTCGTATAATTCAAGAACCCTAAATTCAAGAACCCTAAATTCAAATAGTAAAAATCATTAGAATCTTACATACCTTCAAGGAGTAATAAGTCAACTTAGTTGAAATCATACTTTCTCTTCTTCATTTTTCTTCCCAAATTCGACACACACATTCACACACTACCTCCATCAAAATTTCTCTTATTATTGATTGTTGATTTGTTTAGATAGAAGATTAAATATGTAATTGATTGAATTTTGATGTTATTCTAAGCACACATGAGAATGGAAGATTGCAGAAGATTAGAGATGGAATGTGTTTCAAAAAAATGGAATTATGATTCATCAAAGGAATGGCTGGCTCCCCCCTTGTTGCCACGTTTTTATTAGATAAAATAAGGGTAGTATATCTGCTAGTCACTAAAGCTCCAACTAAATTAACCCCTTATCTCAAAACTAAATACTAGGAAATTATTTTAAGTGCTAAAATACATAAAATATTGATTTATTTATCTTTTATATTTTTGGGGTGTTACAGTAGTTCGCTAAAAATTTAGTGCTAAAAGTGTAGGAGGGTAATATGTTGTGGTGAATATAAAATTTAATCAAAAAGTATAAAAGTTTAGTGCTAAAAGTGTAAAGGATTAAAATGTTGTCATGAAAAAAAAAAGGTTACTACTTTTTATGCGATAGTTAAAAAAAGAACAGTAAACTTTTTGTGTGAAAGTGAAAATGGTACGCATAAAAGTGTAAATGGCTAAAACTTTGTGGTGAAAATTAAAGAAACTCATTAGGATAAAAGTTTAGTGCTAAAAGTTTAAAGAATTAAAATATTATGGTGAAAATAAACAGAAAAAAAAAGTTTACTACTTTTTACACGTTTTCTCGTACCTTTCTTTTTGATATATATATATATATATATATATATTGAAAGGATCAAGTGAACCAAATGAATGGTTTCAACATTATAAAACAAATAGCCTTTGTCTAACATTTTAAGTTTCAACATTTACTTCTTTAAAATATCTCTGCTATTTATTCTATATTTATCTAAAATAACTATAATGCCATTTTGTCTCCTCAAATCTCAACAACTCATTTTTTTTACTCTCATTCATAAATCATTTTATTACTCTAATTCATTCAAAAAATTTTATCTCAAAAACCGTATATCGATAAATTATAAAACATATATGGGTGTTCTTAATATTTCATGTTCTTTCATTAGAAAGGTCATTCGATATACTTTCGAAAAATTTTTAAATCCGAGGGCGAAGCGCATACAGTTAAGGGCAGAGCCCATCAGGTAAATCACCTCACTCCATTACATCACCACCCTGCCATCACCTCCCTCGCCGCCGTAACGCACGGGTACCTTTCTTTCATATATATTAAAAAGTTTAGTGCAAAAAGCGTGTAGAAAAAATTAAAATGTTGTGGTCAAAATAGAAGAAATCAAAAGGTATAAACTTTAGTGCTAAGAGTGTAAAGAGTTAAAATATTATGATGAAAATAAAAAAAAATTGAAAAAGTTTGGTGCTAAAAGTATAAGAGGCTAAAATGTTATTTTCAAAATAAATGAAAATTAAAAAGTATAAAAATATAGTGCTGAAAGTGTAAAGACTTGAATTATTGTTGTGAAACTAAAAAGAATAAGAAGTTTAGTGCTAAAAAGTATAAGAGGCTAAAATTAGGGATGTGCACGGGCCGGGATGGGTCGAAACCCGGCCCGACCCGTGACCCACGAGAGCATGAAAACATGACCCATGACCCGGCCCGTGAAGGTTCGGTTCGGGTTCGGGCGGGTCGCGGGTTCTTTCATAATTTTTCGTGTATTGCCTTCACCCGACCGGAAAACCCGTGACCCGCGAATGCACCTAAAACATGACCCATGACCCGGTGTAACACCCCGACTAAGGCGGAAAACTCGGGATGTAAGATAAAGCACACGCGCACATGGATGTTACATAGGAATACTAAATGTGTGCCTACATTATGCATAAATAGTAAATTTCATAACCAAACAAGCATAATAGTAGTCATCTCACACAAATTCAACCAAGCATTCAAATAAAAGTACGATAAGTTCCCACGTAGGGGAAACGGTTAGGCATATTGCCAACAAGCATAACTAGAGCATGCAAACATCGAAACCTAGCCTGCAGTCTGCTAAGAGTCCCATGCTACCAATCCTAGCTACGATTAGCTTTATTACCTGAAAGGAATACTTAAACGTGTCAACACAAAGGTTGGTGAGTTTGTAGGTTTGAGTATATAAACAAGTTGTATAAAAGCGTTTTATGCTGTCAATAGAATACAAGTATAAAGTAGTATGTAGTGGCTAGTGACCAACTTGTACATAAGTAAGCGAGCACACACAATCCTTAACAGGACCGACTAATATGTATAATGCGAGCACACACAATCCTTAACAGGACCGGCTGATATGTATAAGCGAGCACACACAATCCTTAACAGGACCGACTGATATGTATAAGCGAGCACACACAATCCTTAACAGGACCGACTAATATGTATAATGCGAGCACACACAATCCTTAACAGGACCGGCTGATATGTATAAGCGAGCACACACAATCCTTAACAGGACCGGCTAAAAGCATAAGTAGTATTCCTTTCACCCCAAAATGTAAGTAAAGAAAAAGGGGCTACGAAGACTCACAATGATCTGCTACAGGCGTAGTTTATAAGCATAGAGTATGAGCACAGATATAAGTAAAATATATCTATTGAATCCAAGTATGTCTTGACGTCAGCCTAATCACAAGTTATTGAGCATAGATGAATACATGTATTAGTTCTTGTGATAAACTATTCACTGAGTGGTCCTTGATGAACTGATGATTTGGTCCTTTAAAGATCATTGAACGTTTTGACTCCAAAGTGTTTTACATGAGCTGGACTTGAAATGAACGTCTTTGAACTCACACATAAGTATTTATCGTAATATTGAGTTGTATATGCCTTTATTATTGATCTTTTAACCTTAAGAACTCGATTTAATTGTTCATAGAACTTGTTCTTAGTAATTTAGATAGAACATGTTTTAAGTGTGCTCAATTAGGGTTTGCACAATGTACGTTGCTTTAGATCGATTCATGAACTAGCTCGAAGTTAAAAAGTAGACTTTAAGGTGTGTAATCGTATGAGAAGGATGTTATGATCTTGGTTTAGTGTTAATTGAGCAAGTATGTTATGTTATGGAACTAATACAAGTTGTTTTATGATTGAATAAAGTCGTCCTAGGGTTTGTTCAAGATCGTCCCTCTGACCCTAGCTCAAGATCGTCTTAGTTCCTAGGGCTCAAGATCGTCCTGCAAGATCGTCCCTCAAGACCGTCCTACAAGATCGTCCTAGTTAACTTAGCTCAAGATCGTTTTAGGTTTCCATGTCTAGAAGAAGTGTACAAGATCGTTTCAGCTTGCAAGTTGATCAAAATCGTTTCAAGGTAAAGGGGAACCAAGATCGTTTTAGACTTCTATGACACAAGATCGTTTTAGCAAGATCATCTTAGGGGTTATGAACCGAAGATCGCCCTAGTTTCCTAGGCAAGAATCAAGTGCACAAGATCGATTCATGATCAAGTGTTTGAGCTAAACCAATCCAAAGGATCAGTTACCCAATAAACGTTCCAACACATCTCAACATCACACGAGAACAAACGAGCAAGAATTAAGTATCAAGAGGCTGCCCAGGACGATCTTGGGGACCAAGATCGTCCCATCAGGATCGTTCTAGGGTCCTATACGGCTGAAACTTGGACTTAATCCAAACACAAAGATCTATATCGATTCCGGGACTCGTTATAACATCAAACTAGTACATATATACATACTAACACTAACCATTAACACTTTTAACGATTTCAGGACCATCTATAACATGATTAAGGTGTGGCAAATCAAGAACAAGTTATCCTTATTTTTAAAAATGGGTTTTGTAGATTAAAGCATGTTATGACCCAAATTTGTTCACAAAAAGGTTACTAAACACATTTAGACACAAACCCATTAACTATTAACACGTTTTTCATATCAAAATTGGACTAAATCATCAAGAACATAAACTTGAAAAAGTACACTTTTATTTTGATCAAAAACTCAAAATTTGTTGTTGTTACCTGAAATTTGATGCTAGAAATATGTTTTGATTATCACAAGGAAGCTAAAAGTACAAACAATTTTGGTTTAATGACCCAAAATCAAGAGATGGATTTTGTGTGTGAAAATGGTGGCTGCAAGTGTGTGTTTTAGAGAGAGAGAGGTGAGATGAAAAAAATGGAAGAATGAGTTTCTCTCTCTAAGATCTTCTATTTATAGGTTTTCAATATTAAATGAACCTAATAAATGTAGGGACTATTTGTGAACATTTTTGGACTAGAACTTTCATAAATACAATCGTTTACGACTCGAAATCTAGTATTTTATCATAATAAACCATAAACTCGTCTTATAATTCAGGGTTTAAGGTTAAATTGACCTTCAAGTGAGCATATATCTTAGGTCTAAAGCACGTCAAGAACTTAGATAAAATTTGTGGATTTTATTTACTACATTTCTAAGACGGTTGTTACATTCTCCCCCACTTAAAGGAATTGCGTCCCGAAATTCGAATTACACGTCATGTTTCATGTTTCGATTGCACACCAAGTTTACAAGCATCAAGTTGCACGTTTAGTTCTAAGTATGTAATCACACTATGATAGAAGATCTGAAGGCTCTCAGTGAAAAAGTATTTTCAACACTTTTCACTGATTACGAGGAAAGTCTTTTTGCAGCCTTTAACTACCTTTACCCGGTTAATAACCTTAAACCTAGGATCGGGATAGTTTTAGCAAAAGGTTGGGAATAAAGTATGTCAAGTCACATCAAAGAACTTACATACTTTACCTTAAACAAGCATGTTATGGATTTGTCCTACAAATCCATAAATGCATCCAACCATTTTTGTACGACATATTGCCATGTCATTAAGACATGTTTGACTATAAATATAAGACTTCTTAAACTTGCAAAAATGTTGGGAACTTTGGCAATTGCAACGTGTGATATTACTCTAAGTATTCTTACGAGTAATTCCTTATCCCATAGATCATTTGTATTTCTAGGGTTGTTTAGATATTTTCACAAGTGTGATTATCTTTGTTCCGCAACAACTCTTGTGTTAGGTCAAAAATTGACTAAGTATAATTTGTTCAAAATAGTTGAGGCTCAGTGAAGAAAGCTTGCTCAGGATTCTGAAGTCATTCAGAATATAGCTCACTGAAGCTTCACTTCAGATTCAGAATCAACCAACACTGAAGACGTTCAGACGAAAGTCAAAGACCAAAGACTGAAGAAGAAGATCATCTTAGAAGCAGAGCTCAGAGAAGATCTTACCTGAAGTTGAATCTGAAGAGGCTCAGTGAAAAAGTACTTACAACACTTTTTCACTGATTACGAGGAAAGTCTTTTTGCAGCTTTAACTACCTTTACCCGGTTAATTACTATCAACCTGGGATTGGGAAAGTTTTAGCAAAAGGTTGGGAATAAAGTATGTCAAGTCACATCAAAGAAACTTACATACTTTACCTTAAACAAGCGTGTTATGGATTTTTCACACAAATCCATCCAACCATATTTTGTACGGCATACTGCCATGTCATCAGGACATGTTTGCCTATAAATATAAGACTTTTCACACTTGCAATATTGCTTGGAATTTTGGCAATTGCAACGTGTGATATTACTCTAAGTATTCTTACGAGTAATTCCTCGTAGCATAGATCATTTGTATTTCTGGGGTTGTTTTCACAAGTGTGATATCTTTGTTCCGCAACAACTCTTGTATTTTGTTTATATAAATAAATAAAATACATTGAAAAGTACATCTCGACTCATTGCCATAATACTTGATTATATTTAGTAATTTATATAGTTTCAAGCAATCATACTTTATTACTTTTATCCATTATCTGGATCGTAATTCTAACTAGTCATATCTAGTTTCGATTTACTTGCCAGTCGGGTTTCTTGATATAACTTGTGATTATTATTGTCTATCTTGATCTCTTGTACATCTTGATCTCTTGTACATCTTGTTAGGTGTACTTACATTTGGTATCAGAGCCTCGCAGGTTAAATCATTAAGTTGTTATACCTGTTTTGATCCTACAAGATGTCTGGAACCGAACAACCGAACCCTAACCCAAATGCCAATATGAATCAAAATCCACCACCTCCACCACCAGTTCAACCCAGTGTTCATGTTCACTTTCCAAACAATCCGGTACCTAAATTTAATGGAAATAGTGACTCATTCATTACTTGGAAGGCATGCATGCTCAAGTACATCGCTGGTGTTGAAAGACACTTGACCACCATTCTTGTTGAAGGTCCTTATGTTCCCATGAATGCATCAACTGTAGTCTTTAATCAGGATGGGACCCCTAGGTTAACACCCAAAGAAAAAGAGCATTGGTCAGAAGAAGATCATCGTTTGGCTGACCTAGACTCTAAATTACAAAACATGATTCTCTTTGCTGTCCCAGAAAGTTTGAAACCCACTCTTGTTTTACTTGATAATTCTAAGTTGATGTGGGAAGAATTGCTAACACAATTTGAAGGAACAAAGGAAACTGTCACAACAAGAAAAGTGTCTTTGAATAAAAAATATGAAGCAATTTTTGCATTACCAAATGAGTCTTTAACTGAAACATATCTTAGGTTTACAAATTTGGTCAATCAATTAAAAGCTCTTGGTGTCACAAAAGACAAAGAAATTTTGCTTGAAAAATTTTGTGATATTTTGCCTTCAAAATGGGAAAACTTGATCATGGTGTTAAGACAAGGCAACACCCTTCACAGCCACACTCTGGCCTCTCTGTATGGTGCTTTTAGATTTACTGAGGAAAACAAAGCAGAGAGAGCTGTGGCTGAGCAAGATGCAAAGAATCATTCATCTACCAATTCAGCTCTGGTTCATTATTCTGAACCTCAAGATACAGCCCTACTATCTTCTGAGATTGATCAGTCTGACTCTGTAAAGAAGATAGTAGCTGAACTAATGAAAGTTGGTATTTCTGATTATGTATCACATGAATGTGATGAGGATGATGATGATGATCTGGTTGCTATGATTGCCAAAACCTTTAATCGTTTTAAATTTAAAACCAAAAGAAATGGCAAACAATTTTCCTCAAACAACACTGTTGATAAGTCCAATCTTGAATGCTTTAAATGTGGAAAGAAAGGACATTTTATGAAGGAATGTAGATCATCACAACCTTCCTCATCACACACTTCCCCTAACCACTCTATCTTTCAGAAGCCAGATGATGGGTACAAAGCCAAGTACAAGAAGCTGAAAGTCCACATGGCAATGATGGCACAAGAAGAATTCAATAAGAATAGCTGTATGGTAGCAGACACTGAAAAATGGGAGGATTCTGACGAGTCATCTGATGATGAAGAAGAAGTAAGGGATATGTGTTTCAAGGCTCGTGAAGATCAAAGTCATGTTGTTAAGTCTGATGTGGAATCTGGTCGTTGGGTGGATATTATCATGAAAAAGGTTAATGAATTTGGTTTTGAGAATAATGAAGGACTAAAACTGGATCTTTTAGTTCGAATTGAGGCTGACATATCATATGTTGAGACTGTGCGATTAGAAAGTATTAAAAATTTTGAAATAAACTCTTCTGAACTGAACGCCAGTCAGGCCAGATTGAAAGAACTAAAAGATGTTCAGTTGACCTTGAAAAGTTATCAGTCAATGGTTTCAAAATTAGAATTGGAAAAGGAAGAACTAAAAATCATTTTAGAAAAAGAACAAAAAATAATAAAATCTTGGATGAAATCACCTTTTCCAAAAGCTGCCATAAAGAAAACCTTTGAGAACCAAAGAATCGCCTATGGCACTAGTGATCTTCATCTTGCTTCTGTAATAACTGATCTTGATGCTCTTCCAAAAGAAAGGAGGCCAGAAATTGTTTTTAAATATCTTGGAAAATTAAAACTGATAACTGATCAAGCCCAGGAACAACCTGAGAGTAAATTTGAAGCATGTCAGACCAATGCTTTAGACAAGAAGGCTAAATCCAAGAAGCCTTCCCCTCAATCTTCAAACCAGGTTTCCAAGAACCAGAAAAAGAAGAAGAATGTCATCCCTGCTGAGCCTTCTACCTCAGATTCTGGTAGAGCTCAGGTGTCTAATCAAGAATCTATTTTGTTAAGGATTGAAAGTCAATTTCAAAATTTGGCTAGACAAGTGCAAAGCTGTAATACGCGAGTAAAAAATGTTGAAAGCACTCCCCAAAATCCCAAACAAAACCCAAAACCTTTTCCAAAGAAAGTTAAACAAGAAAAGCAAAAATCTGAGAAGGAAAAGGTTTCTGAAGTCGTTAAACCAACTGTTTTTGTGTCATCAGAAATTATGACTGAAATTCCATTTGATCCATCTGTTCCCCATATACCAAAGAAATCTGAGGCTGTTCAGGGAAAGTCCAATGAACCCATCAAAATATGGGTTCCCAAAAAGAACTAATCTTTGTGTATGTGCAGGGTGACCGCAAAAAGAACACTTGGTTTCTTGACAGTGCTGCTGGCAGAACCATAACTGGTCACAAATCCCCGCTAGAGGAATATAGGGTGCAAGAGGGGCCCTCAATAACTTTTGGTAATGACGATCATGGACAAACTGAAGGATATGGTGTTGTGAATAACGGTCAGGTCAAATTCACAAAAGTTGCATATGTGAATGGTCTGAAATATAACCTGATCAGTGTCAGCCAACTTTGTGATGATGGCTTTAAGGTTTTATTTGATATTTCACAAGGCACCATATTCAACAGAGATTGGAAGGTAGTAATGATTGCTCCCAGAAAAGGAAACATTTATGTAGTAGATATGAACAGTGCTACTTCTGAACAATGTTTCCATACAAAGGCTGATGGGATACCCGCCATGTCTTTCAATAAAGACAAGCCATGTCCAGGGTGTGAAATGGGAAAGAAGAAAAGAGCATCTTTCAAGACCAAGCAAAATTTCAGCATCACTGAACCACTTCATATGCTACACATGGATCTCTTTGGTCCTGTGAATGTTCAGACAAGAGTGGGGAAGAAGTACACTGTGGTTGTAGTTGATGAATATTCAAGATACTGTTGGGTAATCTTCCTCTGAAATAAAAGTGAAGCTGCTGCTGAAATTATTGCCCTCATCAAACAAATTGAACTCAAGCACAAGCGAAAAGTACATCAACTCAGAAGTGACAATGGCACTGAATTCAGAAATTCCACTCTGGAAACCTTCTGCACTGACACTGGCATATCTCAGAACTTCTCCTCAGCACATACTCTAGAGCAAAATGGTGTTATAGAGATAAAGAATCAAACACTGATTAAAGCTGCCAGAAGTATGTTGAATGAGTCAGGTCTTCCAAAATGTTTTTGGGCTGAAGCTGTTGCAACTGCTTGCTACACTCATAATCGTTCCATTTATGTCAAAAGACATAAGAAGACTGCCTATGAAGTACTCAGAAATAGAAAGCCTAATATTGGATATTTTCATGTTTTTGGATGTCCAGTATACATTCTGAATGATTCCAGCAAATTGGGCAAATTTGATGCCAAAGCTGATGAAGGTTACTTCCTAGGTTATTCAACAATTCGCAAGGCCTTTAGAGTCTATAACAAAAGACTTGAAAAGGTTGATGAGTCAGTTCATGTTACCTTTGATGAATCAAATTCTGCAATCTTTAATAAACCAGTCTCTGAACCACCTTCAGAAAGTCCTTTCAGTTTCGGTGATTCTAATCAAAATGACAAACCAGATCAGTCACCTGAACATGTTTCAGTTTAATCCAGATCAGAACCAACTACAAATCAGCAAAGTAACATTCCATTTTATCCTTCAATCACATTCAAACTACCTACTGAATTGACTATTGGATCAAATGTGCGTGCTACTCCTCAGATATCAGTATCCCCTGAAATACCTCAGAACGAAGAATTTCATGATGCAAATCGTGATTTACAAGATGATGAAGATGATGAAACTAAAATAGTTTATTCTGATCCATCTTCTGAAGTAGGACAGAGGAGTTCTTGCACTGATGTTATTGTTCATCCTGGTCATTACTCTAAATGGACTCGCTCACATCCAATTGATCAAGTGATTGGCGATCCATGTAGAGGGGTTCAGACCAGAAGAGCCACTAACAATCAATGTTTATATGTCAGCTTCTTGTCACTGATAGAACCGAAGAAGATTGACGAAGCCATGCAAGAAGAGCTCAACCAATTTGAAAGGAACAATGTTTGGGAGCTTGTTCCATGTCCCCCCAATCTGAAGAAAGAACCAATTGGGACAAGGTGGGTCTTTCGAAACAAAGTTGATGAAGATGGTCATGTAATCAGAAACAAGGCCAGACTTGTTGCAAAGGGTTATGCACAAGAAGAAGGAGTTGATTTTGATCAGACTTTTGCACCAGTGGCCAGACTTGAAGCTATCATAATTTTCTTAGCATTCGCAGCTCATCATGAGTTCAAAGTCTACCAAATGGATGTCAAAAGTGCTTTCCTGAATGGAGAGCTAGAAGATGTTGTGTATGTGTATCAACCTCCTGGGTTTGAAAGCAAAGAAAAACCTCACTGGGTGTATCGATTAAAAAAAGCATTGTATGGTCTGAGACAAGCACCTAGAGCCTGGTATGATACTCTAACTCGACATCTTTTAGATAATGGTTTTCGTAGAGGTGCTATAGATAACACTTTATTCATCTTGCATGAGAAAAGTGATATCTTACTTGTACAAGTATATGTTGATGATATTGTGTTTGGGTCTACAAATGAAAAATTGTGTGACAAGTTTTCAAAAATTATGTCTTCTGAGTATGAAATGAGTATGATGGGTGAATTGACATATTTTCTAGGTCTTCAAGTAAAACAAACTAGTGATGGTATTTTTATTAATCAAGAAAAATATGTCAAAGATTTATTAAAGAAATATCAATTTGATTCAGTCTCATCTAAAGATACTCCAATTTCTGCACCATTAACTTTGGACTCAATCCTAATGGAAAACCTGTCGACCCCACAAAGTATCGTGGTATGGTGGGATCATTAATGTACTTAACTGCAAGTAGACCAGACATAATGTTTGCAACATGTCTTTGTGCACGATTTCAATCTGATCCCAGAGAAGTACGCCAGAATGCAGTAAAAAGAATTTTTCGATACCTGAAAGGTGTCCCCAGACTAGGTCTTTGGTATCCCAAAGGCTCAAGTCTAGATCTTATGGGCTATTCAGATTCTGATCATGTAGGTTGTAAGATAGATAGGAAAAGTACCACAAGTGGATGTCATTTTCTTGGTGGCAAATTAGTTTGTTGGACAAGTAAGAAGCAGACTGCAGTATCATTATAACTGCTGAGGCTGAGTACATTTCTGCTGCAAGTTGTTGTGCTCAGATTTTATGGATGAAGAACCAACTAACTGATTATGGTGTTAAGTACACATGAACGCCAATATTTTGTGATAACACAAGTGCCATTGCAATATCTCACAATCCTGTCATGCACTCTAAAACCAAGCATATTGATCTCAGGTACCATTTCATTCGTGATATATTTTAAAAGGTGACATTGAAATTTATTTCATTCCCATTGATAAACAACTGGCTGATGTGTTTACAAAACCTTTAGATGTCAAAACTTTTAAACATCTCATCAGTGAGTTAGGAATGCTAAATCCTGTGTAGCATTTCAGGGGGAATAGAAAAAAATGTTTTTACAAGAAAAAGAAATTTTTTGTTTGAGGGGGAATTTATGCCTCAGAAAGCACTTTGTCTGAAATGTTTCAGAAACTGAAGGACTTCAGAATTTCTAGAATATGAGAAGGTTCAGATTGCACTTCCTTAACTTCTCTCAGAACTTTAAATTATTCAAATCTGAAGTCCATCAAAACCTTTTATTATACAATGGATACCTAGTTGGCAAGTGGACACGTGATTTTTACTGTTCCATGATACCTTTTTGCTGACGTGTCATACTACTTGCGCCGTAAAGAAAAATGATAATTGCTTTTGCATTAAAAATGGTTGAATTTTTCTTGAAAAAGTGGGGTCATGGCCGTTGTTGCATTTAATGCGGACGTGTCGCCGAAAATTATTTCGGACTTCAAACCCGATCATTATATTTTATTGGGTTTGAATTCCAAAATCTTTTTATTTATTTCAACGGAAAATCCTTTCAATTTCTTTGAAAATATATATACCTTTTTCCAAAATTATTCCTTCATTTACTTCATTTTTCTTTTACTCCCAATCATATCTCTCTCTCATTCTCTCAAACATTCATTTCATTCTCTCAAGTATTCAACATTCATTTCATCTTCTTTCATAACTTCAAACCCTAAAATTTCTTAACACATTTTCATCTCCTTTCTTTCTTTTATTCATTACATTTTATCTACTTTTAAAATGGCTTCTTCATCAACCGTTAAAGAACCTAAAATACTCATCGCTTTTGAATATTTTCCACCTAAATCTCCTGTTAAGCCCAACTCTCAATGGCGAAAAGACTTCGAATCTAAAACCATTCGGTTTAACATGAACAATTTTAAGGCAGCCCTAAATGCCAAATCTGAAGGGCTTCTGAGCAGATTAAACGCGTTTCTTCATCGCTGTCCCATTTCGTACGCTCTAACTGCTGACCCAGAGCGTTTATATCATCGATATTTACTGGAGTTTTGGTATACGGCCGAAGTTGCCAAAGATGAGAAGTCGATAGCCTTCACGCTGAATGAAGGTACGGTGAAGTGCGTATTGACGCTTGACGGTTTCAGGGAGGTGCTCAGGCTGAACTATTTGCCTCCCAACACCCGTATATGAAAAGACAAAAAGGGTTAACTTCAGGAAGTTTTGCTGGTTACTGGCCACAATCAGATCGTTGATGATGATGGCAACCTGAAGACGTCTGGCCACATCTTCATTGCTGGTTTCAAGAGGTGTTGGAGATACTTTTGGACACAAATTGTAGAGTGTCTTGGAGGGAACAGTGGAGGACTGGATCAAATTTCGTTGATCCAAGTCGAGTTGGGCTACTATTTATGGCACGGGATGAAGGTAGATTTTGCTGAGATGCTATTTGCTCAGCTGTTGACTAAGTTGAAAGGGAAGAGGAGCATCCATATTGCCTTCCCCAGATTTTTAAGTATTTTTTTTGGCGATTCTGGGAGAAGGATACACTGACATCCTTCAGGAAAGCTCTCAGACCGAATTTTGCAAGGACCTCTCCAAGTTAACCGAATCTGAGGACGAACCTGAACTGTCCCCTGCTATGTTTCAGGTACTTAGTAACAACATTAAAACTGACACAGCATGACCGGCTGGCTTAGAAAGATCACTGGGCGGGTCACAAAAGAATGTGAGACCCACCAGTCGATCTAGTGGCAATCTGTCACACTTGTTTAAACCCAAAACAAGTTCTACCCTGCCACCTTCATCTTCCACTGACCAACCTGAGGATCTCCCAAAAGATTCCTCAGGATCTCCAAAGGGTTTATTAAAACTGCGTCCTTTTAGGCCATCCTTACAACCCAAGGATACTAGTACCCAAGCTCAGCCTTCTGAAATCTCAAGACAGGTTTCAGAAGAAGGTCAAATGGGAAACCTACAAGCAGCCATCTCCAAAACTTCTTTAGGAGGAGATGGTGAAGATATTTGTGTGACAGCCCAACACACAGTAGAAGTTGTGTCTGCACATGCACTCCCTGTAACTTCACAAATCTTACACCCTTTGTTTGCACAAACTTTTGATGTTTCTCAGGTGATACCCAGAGGAATGGAGGTTTATAAATCTACGGCCAATGAAGAGACTCTTGGATCTAACACAAGAGTTACTGAGGCATAACTGGTATCGACTGAAGCAGTTCCATCTTTGACCAGTGACGATGCACCTGCTGAAGCAGCTGCTGAATTGGGTGCTGGCCTGGATTCTGGGAATCAAGACCAGAGCATATCTGACCAGAATGTAAATGTCTGGGATGACAATGAGCTTCCTGAGGGAAACCTTGAGGATTTTGTTTTTGATGAAGAATTGTTGAGGGAGAATATTTCAGATTCTGAGCCAACCCTCACTCATTTTGAAGAACCTGCATCACCATCTCTTTCACAACAACAACAACAACAACAACAACAACCACCAAAATATCATCGATCTTGATCCACCTTATCAACCACCACCAATTCTCATCAACACCCTCTATTTCCATAAGGCACAACTCCGACATCGTTACATCTGCCATCTTTCACACCACCTCTTCAATTCCTCACCCCCCAAATCATGATGTCCACCTAGGAGAACTTATGATCTACCAGGAGAGCAAGAGAAAGAACTGGATTCTGAGACCGAATCTGATGGTCCTCAAAAGAATCTTGGTGAGATCTCTGGCAAGCATCAGAACAACTCCATTTGTTGCTTCAGCTTACTTCAACTGCTGCACCTCTTAGCATAGAAGCTCAGCTAGAGAAGTCACATACTGCAGTCCAAAACCTTCTCATTCAGGTTGAGGCTTGTCAAAATCTCTAGCTGCCAACACTAAGTCTATGGCCGATTTGAAGGATGCCCAGGATGTTATGGTACTGAATTTACAAGATTAGCAGTTAATGAGAGCTTAGTGTTTGGGAAGTTACACGAATTGGTGTCATCTTGCAATGGGTTGAGTAGGGCGATTGGTGAAGCCTCAAGTTGACCAAGAGGGATGTGCAAGTTCAGTCATTGCGAATCTGCAATCCTGGCTATTATGATACAAAACCTCTTTCTTGGCACTTGAAAAAAAGTGGTGAGTTGGTTATGAAGCCGAGTGTTGATGAAGAGTCTTTGGTGCCTCTGTTGGTGACAAGGTTTCTTCTGCGACCTGAAGTCCATATTTTCTGAAGATCTCATTTCTCAGATTTCAGTGTCGGTGGCTGAAAAGGTTGAAA